>NW_027509186.1:13972500-14232500 GCF_051911475.1 Siphateles boraxobius | reverse complement strand
TTACACACACACATATACATATATATTTATTTATATATATATATATATATATATATACAATTATTATTTAATTTATATATATATATATATATATATATATATATATATATACAATTATTATTTAATTTATATATATATATACATATATATTTATATATATATATATATATATATATATATATATATATATATTTATTTTTATTTTTATTATTATTATTTATTTTTTTTGGCGCTTGTTCTGCTCATAAAGGCACTAAGAACGACGTATACAAGTTTGGCTCATCCTTCTCGTTTTTTCACTCCATCATCAAAATCTGCGTAATAGTGGTTAAAAGAAGGAACAGATGTGACATTAGAGCCCAAGAAGTAGAAGAAGGAGGCAGCGCCCAGAAAACTGCTGATTACAGAGAGAGAGAAAGATTACAGGACTGAGAGAGTCTATCGTCTGAACACACACACACACTGTGCTATCATGAAAGGACTTTAGCACGACTGATAGTTAAAGTGATAGAAGATAGAGTGGGTTCATTATTTCGGAGAAACAGAGAATTGTGGGATGTTAGCTTGTTCTCTCTGTGGACTGGCTTTGTGTGGTGAAATGAGAGAATGTGTCAGACCGGACTAGTCAAGCACAGAGACTTTAATTGCTCTGGCACACTCTAATTACCTCTGTCCTGCCGATTGTGTGTGTGTGTGTGTGTGTGTGTGTGTGTGTGTGTGTGTGTGTGTGTGTGTGTGTGTGTGTGTGCGTGCGTGCGTGCGTGCGTGCGTGCGTGCGTGCGTGCGTGCGTGCGTGCGTGTGTTTGTGTGTGTGTGTGTGTGTGTGTGTGTGGCAGGTGAGCAGCACATGACAGTATGATCCCTTTACTGGAATGTAACTTTCTTTTCACATACATAGTTTTGCTATTTCAGTCTCTCTGTCTCTGTCTCTCTGTCTCTCTCTCTCTCTCTCTCTCTGCTAATTAAATGACAGTCTAAACTTTTTTATACCGTATATAGCATAACACGTTTGTATCACAAACGAATTAACTGCTGCTCGTTGTTTGTTCATGCATACAACTTTTAATAATAAAGTGTATTATTTTGATTAATGAATGATGCGAAATGATTGTTCTATACATCAGCTAATGCTAATGTATTAAACTATATTGTAAAGTGTGACCAAATCAATATTATTCACCCCATTTATGAATAATATTTCTTTTGAATGTGTCACCAAAAGGTAGTTTTGCCAGGTTTCTCACAATTTTGTTACTAAACTACTGCTATGTTAGCATACACACATACACAACTGTGATGTGGGACTTTCCATTGGCTTCCACAGTTTTTATACCGAGTTAAGGATATTTCCTTTCCCTACACCAAACTTCACACAAACCGTTCTGCGTTGTTAGATTTCATTAAGACATTATTTAGTATACGCTTATTCAGCCATTTTCCACATTGGAACTGCTGGTCTGTTCTGTAATGTAGGTGATTTCAGGTTTCACTACTCCTGTGGGAACATTTGGCCACCACAATGTTGGCAAAGCCCAACCCGCACAAACACACAGACAAACACATTCACAAACCAACACTGTTGAAAAGCTTTTCATCTGCCACAATACTAGAGTAAACAAAAGCACATTTATGATCCTCTCTCTCTGTCCACTCTATCTCTATTATTTATCTGAGACTGCCCTTGTTTTACTGTCCCTTATTGTCTGCTTGTTCACACACAGACACACACACACACGCTAAGGACTCTTTGAAGTGCTGAGGGGGATGTTAACTTACGGCATCTATGATCAGGAGGTTTATGAGGGAGTACTGTTAGTTTTTTTTAGTCACGTTTGCTCCTGACTGAAACAAAACTAGATTACATCATAAAGACACAGTTTGCCATAGGAAACAAAAAATCCCAAAGGAAACCGCATTAATATCTGAACTGTTTGTTCTAGGCAGCAATGTGAAGCTTGTTTCCTCCACAAAATTAAAAATAAATAAGGTAATTGCGATATAAACGCGCCATTCTGACTTTTTTTTCTAGCAATTGCGAGTTTTATAACTCAGAATTGTGAGATGTAAACTCGCAATTGTGAGATAAAAAGTCGCAATTATCTTTTAAAATGTTTAATTCGGTTAAGCTTCCATAGCAATGAGGTTATAAATGAAGAGCAAATTGATACTTTTTCTTAAGTCTTAAACATATAGTTCACCAAAAAAAATAATCTGTCATTATATTCTCACACTCGTGTCGTTCCAAACCTGTATGACTTGCTTTATTTTCACAATATCTTCAGAAGAAAGAAATTCACAGGCCTGGAACAACATGAGGGTGACAGCACATTAATGACAGCATTTCATTTTTGGCTGAACTATCCCTTTAAGACACCAGCAATCATGTTGAGTTTCTCAGCAACATCTCAAACTGTGTTCGGATCGGTGCAATCAAAAGTCATTTCAAGAGGATTTTTTTTTATATATTTCTCATCAAGATAGGAGGTTTTCCTGGTGCACGGGAAGAATCATTTTGGTTCCCCAACGAACCTTTCATTAAACAGTTTCCAAAATAACCATGTTTTTTTTTTCTTAGTGTGAAGGAAATGTAAAAATCGAAAGAACCCTTCTCCACTATAAAGAACCTTTTACGTAATGGAAAGCTTTCATGGATGTTGAAGGTTCTTCATGGAACCTAAGATTCCAATAAGGAACCCTTAATTTTTTAGCTCTCTATGAGCTATTAAACCTATGAAATAAAAGGCTCCTCTGGGATGATGTCACTATGTTTTGCTCATACGGAGAAGAGCGAGATTACTGATTAACTCTTCAAACAGAAGCTCTTATCTCAGACCTGCTGTTGTGTCTAGTGCAGGAAGAGAGAATGTTACATTTCAGACCCGCTACATTCCACGTAGTCAATCCAGCAGTTTATGTACGTCTGCTTGGAAAATGAATGTCGCTCGGGGGCAAGTCAAATAGATTTGATTTCACTGGTATCTAGTAACACCGGCTCGCTCTTTTTCTTCCTTCTCCTCTCCTGTAACAGTATATTCCTTGTTCGAAGCCCCCAGGAGAAATCTCAGCGTTTTGAATACAGAGCATAGCTGAGGAATGAGGAGATGAGGGAGGAAAATAAGCCGCGTCGATGCTCCGCCGGGACGAGACTCGTCTGAATCTGACTGGGAGGGCAGGAGCGAGCGAGTGAGATGGAGAATAAGAGAGGCCTGAAAAATCAATAAACCAGCAGAAAATCAGGGCCTCCCTCTCGTTCTCCTCTTCACCTCCTCTCGCTCCCTCCTTCAGCATCCCGAACACACATTGATTCACACCAGTGTGATTGTTTGAGCTCAGACCTTCAACTTATGAAAACACACAGAGAAACTGATGACAATCCTCCATCAAGAGCACTGGAGCAAGGCTTTCAGTCTTATATAAATAATAGAAGAGTTGCTGCAAAATAACAAAAACACAAGATATTACCTAGAAATTCAAGAAAAATGGCTTATATTGTAAACATTTTTTTTAAATAATATTTCGATAATTGATTTGAACGAATAAAGGATTATTAAATAATGAAATGAATTGTTACATAATAAATATAAAATATAACTATTCTAAATTATACTGTATAATTAATATTAAAATGAATAATCATTCATAACAAATTAATTAGACTGATATAAAACACTATATTATTTTTTAAACAATTAAAACTATATATATATATATATATATATATATATATATATATATATATATATATATATATATATATAATAGATAAACAAACTGTTGTTAAATGTTAATAACAATTGATTTGGCAGCACCATATATATATATATACACACACACACATGTATAACGCTGTATATAAACTCGATTAATTGTGATTAATCACATCTGAAACAAGTTTGTTTTTATCTAATATATGGTTGTTTATATGTATATATATATATATATATATATATATATACACACTCACAGCAGTATTATAAAACTATTTAGAGCTATAAAACTATATTATAAATGTTCTACAATTAAAGCTGTAGCAAAACATGCTAATATAAATTGATAAACAAATCTAAACTTCCCTACAGGTTACACCCCTATTTGCAATGAATAAATAATAAAGTATTTAATGAAGTATATGTATTTTCACATTATTCCATATTGCCATATTCGCTTTCGCATGGAGAAAATGCAAAGCAAAATAAAGCAAAATCTCTCATCATATGGTTATTACTGACCAATAAATACATGTATATAACAAATAAAAGTAGCACTGTTGTCCTGAGCTTCCTACACAGAAACACAATCGATAAATAATGTACATGTCATGTTGCAAACATGTTGCAATTCTGGAAAAAAGCTTAGTATTTTACGTTGCTAAAAGGACATGCAATGCAGTGGACTTTGCACGCATCTCCGACCAGCTCTGAAACCCCCTGCGAAATCTTAAGCCGCTCATTATCAGAACATTCTAGGAGAGACGGACTCCCCGGAGAGTCCAGCGCACTGATAGCATCTTCTGACGGAGGCACCCAGACGCTAAAGAAACCAGATACGGCTAAAACGAGAGCGAACAGAAGAGGAGACTGGGGGACGGGGCGCAATATCGCGATCCCAAAGCCTCTTATTCAGTCAGAGTGTCAAGTTGAGGGCGAGACCGTTCGAACGGGTTTATCTTTGCGCTAGCTTAGATGTAGGCTAATCACTCATGCCCTGACACGTGCTGAAAGGGTATTTCCTCAGCTATTAGCAGAGAGCGCCATTCATCAGCCCGCTGTTAGCACGCTTAACCTTTAGTCCGAAGAACCTTATCGATTCCTCTTTAAGCCAAAGACTCAAAACAAATGTTCTGGCCTAAACCGCTGACCTGAGAGCAGGATTTCGTCAGACTGAATGATTAAAGTCACAATAATCAAGGTAAACAGAACTCGTCTGAGACCTGCTCGAACGGAATGGTTCACAAACAATGAGCGTTTCGTTTGCTCCACGCTGTGACCTCGCTTTCACCCCTTTAATGAAGGGAATGATGGAAAAGAAGGAGATGGAGGGATATCAGAAGTGAGTGACTGAGTGGCGGTCAGTGTTGGTGAGTCTATATGAGCGATTCATTTGAAAGAACCTGTTCATAAGAGTCATTTGTACATAAACCAGACTACAAACTCTGGTGGTGCTAAACATGTTGAACGCTTATTCAAAATGTATGTGCGCATGTGTAAAGGCTCATTGTTTTGGACTAAACACCATCAGGTCAGACTGAAGCCCTGAGGCCATATGACAAACAGAATGAGTTCATCTTTACACATCAGAAGTCTGAACTTGTTCAGCTTTATTCAACTTTCTTATAAAAGACTGCAAAAGAGCTGATGACAGCCAGGAAAATAACAAAGGTGAATATTCTAAATTATAAATAAGCTTGTTTATTTCATGACAAACTATGATTGTTGAAATGATAAATAATAGACGTCAGCAATAAAGAAACTCTGAAGACTGCATTCGTCGATTTTCCCAAAGCAATACATCATAAAAAAGATACTGCTTAATAAATCCACTAGATAAATAACAGTGGCAAGTATGCTGTGGTCCCAAATCTGCAAATGTCACAACATTAACAGGCAATTAAATGTGAATTATTATTATTTACCAAAGATATGAGAAAACGGATGCTCTCAGCTTCTATCTCGCCTCGTATCTAAATGTTTGCAGATTCTAAACAAATAAAAGTCCCGGAGCTGAACTATTAGGGGGATCTCGGCAGAAAGAAAACAAATAATCTGGTGTGCCGTTTCAGTCATGTGATTTACTGTAGCTGGCATTCGCACACAAACGAACAAAAACTCCCTGTTATAGGATGTGAGGCGCAGGGAGAGAATTGTGCTGTTCAAATCCACAAGAAATATGTTGTGACTTCATTTTCTAAATGGAAATATTCACAGAGAAAGAGTTCTCATATGTGTGAGTACCGCGTAGGAATGTTTTATGCCTGGCTGCCAAAAAACACTGGCATAATAAATGAGTTTCACACACTGAAAACCCCCAAACACCATGAAATCAAAGTAAAACTGTCACACAAGTGGGTGGCGTAATCAAAGTCGACACTGCCGTTTGCAAATGCCATTTTACGTGACGTAATTGAGCGAAACAGGATATTCGACGAGAAAACAGCTATGACTTGACTTGATTTTATCCCTCTGGAATTAAATTGGATCAGGAAAAGTGGGCATATCGTACTAGAATGAAGGTTGGAGCAGAGCAGTGATGAAGAAAAACAGGCGGATCAAACTGTTACAAAATACACTAAAGATGATGATGATTATTATAATCCCATATTTAAAGAACTTATAAACGACTAAGTACAAGATGTGAATACTGTCAAACTAAAACGATTCAAAATAAATTAAATTCCTGTTAAATTTAAATCTATTTAGAAAGCCTGCAAATCATGTGCATTTTGAATAAAGATTTAGCTACATTGTAAGTAAAAGTTAATAAAGTAAAGTAAAATAAAATTTAAAAAAATCCACATATTAAAGAACACTTACATTTAAATACACATTAGTAGGGCTGGAACTAATCATTACTTTTTTTTTCAATTAATTAATCTATCATTCTTTTTTCGATTAATCAAATGATTGTTTAAAAAAAATCTATTTTCCAATATTAACCAAAAAAAAGATAAATGATCAAGTGCAAAACTGTGAATATCTTTCAAATAAAAAAGATTTGTCTAATTAAGGAAGTAAATGGAGCTGTTTTTGATTTCAAGTGTACTTTAAATCCATATAGCGAGCCTGTAATGTATATAAATGACTAAGATGCATTTATATCCCACATACTGATTTTATTCGGAACCAGAAGAATGTTTTCCACATTCCGAGCTTTCCTACAAATGTGTCCTGCGCTCTCTTATTCCACACTGCGGACACTTCTTAATATCTTTGAACACAATGCTTGTTTGCAGGCTGGATATTTTTACCATTTTACCATAGCCTGTGTTGCCACGTTTTGGCTCATGCCTCTGAAGGTTCTCGGTTTAGCTCTGGTCAAGGTTGTGCGTTCTGTTTGGATTCAGGCCCCCCGTCTCCGTTTGCCAAAACACACAGAACGGACCCATAACTCACTCAGCAAGGCCCTTGAGAGACAAGACGCACTGGGTACTCCAACCTCTTAAATAGAGAACTAATGTGTACCAACGTGTCTCGCTCTCAGTCGATCCGAACAAGGTTTCATCTCTTTTGCTCCCCATCTTATCTTTTCTATCTCTCATCTAATATTCTTTTTATCTCCGTGTAATGAAATTGGGATTCAGAGCATGCCTCTTTCTCGCCCCCCACTCGTTCGCTCTCGCACTGTCCATCAAACGGCAGAAGCGAGAGGTTATCGACTCCTCTCTCTCTTTCGCCCGGCATGCTGAAACCTTCAATTTAATAGAGGGAGAAGAAACAGACTCCCAGTCTATCTTTAACAAAGCCCCACACCATTTTCTAGCCCTGATGAGATCCACCGAGCTCCCCTTTCGGTTCCCGGGGGTCCCCGGCGTGCCTTCTGCGTTCAAAGAGTGTCAGCCCCCATTACCCGTCTCTGAGACAGACAACTAATAACACTGGATCAGCTTGGCAGACCGCAGTCGAAATTCGTTCACTCAATTTGACGCCTGGTTTCTCTCGCCTTGATTTGGTCGTGTGTTTAGATCAAAATGCCATGTGACGAGATACACTAAGCGAAGACGGGCTTTAAAAGGCAAATGGGGAGGGGGAAATCACCACACGTCAGCGAACTTTCAAGAATAAAGCGTAACGTGTTTTGCATGTAAAGAGGGTGCAATCAATCTACAAAGGCAAGTCCGCGTCCACAAACCAACCACCCACACATGCGCCCCGAATAACGCCATGCTCCTTTCCCTTGAAATACCTCCGCATTGCACATGTTTTGAGCCTTAATTATTCTCAGGATGCTTCTAAACAGACATACGCGCCTCACCCACCAGCCAATAACCCAGCAAAGAATCACTTAGCATCTGCCTGCCATTAAATCCAAATCCAGAACGCAGCTGTCCGCAAAAAAAAAAAAAACTCCTAAAAAGTGACCAGAGTTGCTCAGTTTGGTCAGATGTTGAGGCCATAAACAGGGCTGCAAAACTCATAGCCAAAACCATCTGCCGGTCGCAACATACACAAAGCTACAACTGCCAAACAGGCAAACGATACGGAGCTATTTAACATCAAACAGAACGGAAATGCAGAAGAGACGTTACGTTATGCCCATTAGTTTGCGACTAAACAGTTGCTGTGCTGCAGAGGAAAAGTGGTGATAAAATATAGTTTTTTTTTCTTCTACAACTGGTACTGATACATAATTATTATTATGCGCCACTAGAGGTCGTTTATTCAAAACAAAGGCGTAGCTTGATGACGCCTTTATTTCGCAGAATCATGGGAGTTGTCGTCTTCACCTCTACAGCCGGTGGAGAATATGACGGGACTCGGACAGATATCATATTCATGGATGACGGGTAATGTATTAAAGATTTATCAATGTTACAAAACAATGTGCTGTTTTATCATATTAGATACATTTGAGTGTGTTGAAAGTTGTTATAATGCTACTCAGTGCGTTCGCTCAGAGGCTACTATATGAGACACTTGTTGCACATTGCAGTGAGCTAGATCGATATTAGGCATGGTAAATATGGTACTCGCCGTAAAATAAAGAAAACGAGAAATCTGTGTTGAGCTGTATAACAATGATTAGTTTCCTCTCGATAATGTATCCAAACAGTTACTCACATGTCTATTAAAAAACACATCATATATTTAAGCGTCTTTGGTGTTTCTATGGTTTCTTCCAAATAAAACAAGAAATTGAGAGTAACGCGGAATGATGTCATTGATAGGCGACGTATGGACAACGGTCTGTGTCCTGGTTAAAACTGCTTATTTTTCAAGATTTATACATTCTTAGTACAGTAACCAACAAAATATATAACATTGTTCAAGTGGTTTTGGGATATTTTGATCCAAAAATCGTACATATTGTGCCTTTAACTTTTCTGATAACCGATACTTCTTAAAATATCTGGTCAAATGTGGAGGCCAAAAACTTTAAGCCAAAACCATCTGTACACAACGCTACAAATGCCATACAGGCAGGCGATACTTCGCTAAACAACATCAAATGCAGATGAGACCTTTGCTTTCCTCTAGAAGGAAAAGGAAGCGATAACAGCGTTGTTAAAAGCTCTGAAGCTCCGCTACATTATTATCTTTCTTTCTATGTCAATGAATCACTTTTACAAGAGCACTTTCCTGTCTTTATAATCCTATAAGCTAGAGGAGCGAGCTACTAATACTGTCCATCAGTGTCTTGTAAAAGGTATCAGTGTGTTAAGAAATGATAGGCGGCGAGAAACAAAAGACGGATGGCGAAAGTGGAATTAAACGCATCGAAAGCCTTGTCAGCGAATTTCAGGGATTGTGGGGCGGCATGTCTATTTTTCAAAACGACATTTCTTTATTTGACAGCACCTGCTTGAGGGATAGCATCCCAAAATGGGATAGCCGTACATCACCCTGCGTCAGCACGGATGTTATTATCCAGAAACGTCCAGCATGACAACACGCAGGAGATACCTGTACACCGCATCCGTGACGGGTGGCGCATGTATATGTCCGTGCGCATACGTCTGTGTTTGCTGTCACTCTGCCAGCCCACCATCTGGGCCTGTGCACCGACCGTCCTTAATGAGGGGATTAGACCTCATGCATTGCTGTGGGACCCTAAGCACCGGCACATATCGCCCCCTCCTCCTGCTCGCTTTTATATGGAAAACATTACAGCGGGAAGGTAGAGCCGGCAAACTGGGCGCACAGCGAGGGCCTCTGATGAGCCACGCTTAACTACGGCCATTTTTCTGGCCTTGGCTTTTCGTGTGCATGTACACAACAGAGGTTATGCAGGTGTTAGATCCCTGCAAGTGTGTGCGTAACGGAGATTGCCGGGTATGCGCTGCAAACGGTGCTGTTTCAGGCCCCCTGGGTTTGAGTTGGCAGACCTTGAATCAGTCCATAATGAGCTCTGCCAGTTGCAAGCTCCAGACACAGGACAGTGGAACAGCGGGGACCGCGAGAGAACCAGCCGCTCACTCCGTATCTCACTCGCTGCCTCCTCCGGTCTGACACAAACAAAGGACAGAATAGATTAAAAGAACACAGGGCATGTAAACAGAGGGGCCACACTCCTGAGGAAGATAAATTAAAGCGTCAGCCGCCGCTCGAATAAAGAGAAAGCCGCTGGCTTGTAGCATGTGAGCTTGACGGTCAAAAGAATGCAATGTTAACAGAACTATGAATATCCTCCAATGAGGGAATGATTATAGTCATTAGAGAGTTCCGAAGACACACGTTTTTTTCAGCTGTGGTTGGAGTTTCCAAGACCTACCAGATGAGTGATTTATTGGGCGTATATTGGGCGTATAGGGTCTGATTCACTAACACAAAAAAAAAAGTATAACCAAATGTGTATATGCACCGATACTAAATTTCTCAGACAGCCGATAATTCACAATGATACCAATAAAGAGATAAATTTTCGTAAGGGGAAAAAAAATCTCTCCCGACTAATGATGTAAACTATACATGGAACCCTCTCATTTGGTAAATAACTAACATATTTAAGGTTAAAATTAATAACAGAGCCCACACTATTATATTCAACAGCAATTTATTTTCAGATATAATAATTACACTCATATTTAAACCGAAATGTTTGTATACAACTCTGTTGCACATAAGGTAGTTTTCATAAATGCTCATCTTCATGGCAAATTAATAAATGAACAGTAAATAAGCTCCTCTCCAGTGTTTTTATTGCTAACTAATGAAATGTGAACACTGGATAACTTTCCAGAGGTAAATGCAATGTTAAGTGACAATGTTCACAAGCTGTTTTATTGACGTCTTTCCCCAGTTTAAACATTTCGGTAAGTTGTACCTGTATCTTTCAACATACCTTCTGATGGATGTTTTTTCATGCTATAAATTGTATTAAAGTGGAAGAAAAGACTCGTGCTCCGCACTGCCGCTTGAACTGAGGCGCTACAGCGGTCTGTCGCGCCACATAAAAAGAGCGCCAAAACGCCATTTATTGTTTGAATTTCAAATTCAATTCAAACTGAGCAACTGAGTAAGGATTTGAAATTAATTCTCAATTCAATTGAGGCACACACTCCCTCACTTAATCCGAAATAAAATTGAAAATCATACGCAGTTTTTAATAAATGAAACCCACTATGTTTAAACAAATAAATACATAAAAAGGTACAACCAATTACAATAGCATTTATTTTACAATGTTCTGGTCTCTAGATGGCTCAGATTCCTCTATAAATGCAAGTCTGTGGGATTGTTTTGCATGTTACATTGTCTGGCGAAAAAGAAATCAAAAGTCAGATCACTAAAAATAGAAACAGCATACCTATCCCCAGAAAGCCACATGATTTGAGGTATAATTCATATCCGTAGTACAAAAGGCTTAGAGATGCATGCCAAAGTTTAATACTCAGGGTTTGTTGAGCAATAAATAATAGTAATGCTTACTTTGGTGAATGCCAATAAAAATATAAAAAATTGTGAAAAATCAGTGAACCTTCTCTGTAAGTCTCATATATTAACAAATAATTGGAAAATGTGATGAACTTGTCCAAAAGCTGAAGTGACCTCACGGCAAACAACAGAGCTCCTGAACGCCTCAGTCTTGGACTTATCATAGAGGAACAGTGTAGTGTTCACATCTCCAAGGGCCAAAAACACTGAAGTGGTTCTCAATTTCCAGAGCTAATCATTCAGTCCTAAACAGCACCTGTGAAGTAATGGCAGCTCGAGGGCCAAGTGGAGCCAAGACCTGGCAAGAATCGAGGTGAAACCAGGGCACTTTTTATCGTTGGGGACATTAGAAGAGCGTTATCCAGCTGTATTTAGCTGGTAGTAAATGTGTCCGGGGCAGTCGTCCAGCGGTGGAGGACACAGACGAACAGAGGGAACCTTGTTGTGTTCTGACTGGCACCGTTCCAGCGACCGTACGAGCGCAAACACAAAGCCCTGATGAACTAGCAGCGGTTTATACATCTCGCTCGGGCTAAAAAAAAAGTCAGAAATGTCAGCCAGCCTGAAAGTGATTGTCCTACGAAACCCCACTTTTCTTCTCCCCTCTTTTTCTCGTTCAATCTTCTTGAGAGGTGGGATGAATACCCTCTCTGCTCTTTATACACTTGTACTCCACTGGTTTGGGGACTTAGATGAGGGCAGCGGATCTTAAATAAAGCTAGCAGAGGGGTGACATGCGTGGCGAAGGGGTAATGGCAGGGGCATTGTGGTCCGGGAACTGGAGGCGGGGAGACCAGGAGCAAAAACACTTCAGCGCTGAGAGGACTTCTTCTGAAAGAGTCCCGGCCGATGACAGCACAAAACAAGAGGCCCATAGTCATCAATTAGAAATCAGCAAAACACAGCTGGAGCCAAAGGGGCCTGCTGGAAGTCAAGGGCTTAGGAATTTTAAGAGGAGGATGGGAAGGGGAAAAAAGAGTAGGAACAGCATTCAATAAAGGCTAGAGAAGAGATCGGGATTGTGGGAGGTGTGATTTAGAGACAGGGAAGAGAGGATGACAGGACTCGGGTCTTATGCAAGCTCAAAGAACGGATGGGAAACAAACGTTCGAGGGATTTTCTGAGAGCAGACGACTGCCGATCCACCAGTTCAGCCGCATCTCCCGTGATTTCACAGTTGTCGCTGCATCAGTAAATTTCTGCTTGTTTTTCTTTAGAGTTCTTTAACAGAAGAGATGCCAAACGTCGCATGGGGATTCGGTCTGATTTGGACTGCTAAATGCCTGTGGCTCCATGTCAAAAAAACAAATGGGGAAAAAAAATTGAATCTTGGCACTCTATCCTGAAACATTTCGCAAGAGGAAGGGCAACATAACAACATTTTGTGTTTTCTGACTTGACTTCTGGAAGATTTCTAGCCTAGGATCCTTAAAAGTAAAATGCTGCATATCCTACACTATAAAATATTTTTTTGATAAATATACTCAAGCAACATTACATAAGATATTAAAACTCACAATAATGCATCTTTAATATGAGTGTATTTTCTTTTACTGCAATGGAAGATGATTTCCCCTCAGCTAGTTTCAAGTTTAAAAGATAAAAAATAAAAATAAATCTGTGCGGTGCAATAAGACAACATGTTCTAGTATTCAATAAATAATCTATGAAAACAATTATTAATATATTATGCAAATAAATTACATTTGTTTCAAGGATTTTATGTATTTAAACTGGAAAATAAGTTTAAAGTTTAAAAAAATATCTATTTTCTTCAACATTTTTGAAGTCTAAGATATGTAGCATGTAGAAAAAGTACTATTCGTATTTCAAATAAATGCCTTTTGAACTTTCCATTTAGTGTTTTCAACATTAATAATAATCAGAAATGTTTCTTGAACATCAAATCATCATATTAGAATGATTTCTGAAGGATCATGTGACATTGAAGACTCATTTACAGGAATAAACATTTTTCAATATATTAAATTAAAATTTGCAATATATTTGCAAATATTAGAAACAGTTATTTTAAATTATAATAATATTTCACAATATTATTGTTTTTACTGTATTTTTTATCAAATAAATTCGGCCTCTGTGTGCATAAGAGACTTCTTACAAAAACATTTTTACAACAGTGTATAAATAACTATGATATCCCAGCTGCAATAAATCAGTATCCTGGTCTAATCTCCAACAAAAACATGCACACAGAATTCTTACCCATAAAAAGTTTACCATGATAACCACAGTTTCCTCTCACATATCTCCTTCAGACAGTGTTACACACAGTCTGTCACTTTTTATTGCTTTTGTTGATTCAGTGGTGACTAATACCAAGTTACCACAGTTATACAGATGAATACAATATAAAATGTTTTCAAACAAGCATACCTTTAAATGGCACTTTTACAGTTCCACACAACCAGGTTGTATCTTCCAGGTGTAGTTCAGCTAGCCAGCACTGTGGCCACTTGTGTGTACTGCCTTTTATTTGACATAACACCCTTCAACAGCCCTCTAACAAGACAAGGGGGCCCCAGTGTACCAGCATAGCCAACACTGAGAACAGATTCAAACACACACACGGACAGACACAAGCACTGTTGTGATGACATTCACAGCTGTTCTGTGTCTGTCAGAGCTCCTCAGCGGCTGTTTTGTGTCCTTAGCTAGAAACACTAATGACAGATGCCATATTTTCCTCGCTGGCCTGAAAGACCAGGATCTGGGCCATGACTCCATGTCTGCTGAACCCCACAGGAGGCTACTGGATCCCCAGGCAACAAACGGGCTGAAATTATCACATGTAACTGGTCCAACTAGGTCACATGCACAACAACAACAACAAAATAACATAATTGATACGTGTATACATGGTGGACTCTGGGACTAATCATAAATGAGATGAAAATAGCAGTAGCAGAAAATCACAGCCACCGGAATTCTCATTTCATCCTTTGAATTATTCCTCGCGTCTTCCTCCGGATTGGCTCAGGTAGTTTGTTTGACTTCCCATGTTGCGTTAGGAAATGAAGTATGCTGAAATCTGTAACGGCAGAGAAGAAATCAGCATGCTTTACAAGCTAGGGATGAAAAACTGCTAAATCAAATGCTTAACATATCAGAAAACTATACATGTGCACTACATGGATTTGGCTGGGGAAATCAGTCACTGTTAAACGACTTTGAAAGGAGTCCTTGTGGGCACATATGGTGACAGGGTCACTCTTAAAAAGAGTTTATTTTCTATATAGGTAAATACGGGTCAAGAGGTCCCGGGACATGCAGGCGCACCAAATATCTGTCAATGCAATCCATCACCGCGCCTACCTTTCAGCACGGATTTCTATAGGAATTCTCCAGTGTCCCACATAACTGTCCCTATAGAGTTCAGCCATTTGTAAACAGGCTTTTATTAATAGCCTGGTCGTTAAACTATTAGAGGTCTAGTCCAATGCCATGTGAAGTCTTCTAAATCTTGGCATGATGAAAGAGGTGCATCTGGACCACGAGAAGCATTTGGCAGGTGTGGATGCTAACGCCAGCACGAGGGAGAGAAACTGAATGGGGATGGGCGACTTTTAGCATAACAATCCTGCCAATAGGACACTACTGTTTGGCAGTGTTGGAACATGCATCTTACAGTAAATATAGTGCAACAGTGTTAGCTCACTTTTTCAGCACCACTGGTTCTGGAAGTATTTTTTGTTTTATAAATTTCTCCTACAGGGATTTTAAAAAAAAGAAGTCTTTGTGACTTTGTTATAAGCCATGAACCAACCCAATCAGCTACGACACTACAAGCTTTGATTTGAAGCAAAACATTTTTTTATAAAACCTGACATAAAAGCAGTTACAACACTGTGTAATACAACTACAATCCCATGAAGCATTGCAAACAGCATAATTGAATTACGAAGGAGATAGAAATATAAAACTACTCAGTGTTGGGAAAGTTCACTTTCTACATGAACTAGTTCAATATATGTATATATATATTAGAGATACACGACATAGGCCTATTGGCCACCATATCGGTAAATTTTTTATGTTATCGTTATTGGCCCAATAAGAAAATGTGGCCGATATATTATAGCCGATAAATAATAGATCGTTTCCTTCAGCTGCGATGCTTCAGATGATATTCGGCCTGGCCTGTTTTCCCAGTTTGAAAAATTAAAATATAAATTAAATTAAATTAAATAAAACTCCAAAGGAATTTCACATGATGATGGGCAGAGAAGGTAGTCAGTAAGCTGAGTGCCACGTGCAAACTGCTTTCACAGCTCACTGCTGGCTTCTGTCAAAACGAGCAGTGTCAACTTAAACACGACATAAATCTGTTACTTGAGCGAGTCAACAGCCCCTCATCTCAGGGACAGATGTGTAAAACCTGGCAGGGGAAACAGACAGGAAGAGATAGAAAGGGTCTGGCAGCAAAGAAAGAGTGTGAGATTGAGCACGATGGCAGGATGGGCGGCCATTTGCTGGAAATATCAACTGTCTACTCGCTGTTTACGTTAATGAAGGATGCCACAGAGCTGTTTTGAGAACTGTGTGTGGGCTGACGGTATTAGTTTCAGCCGTGCAATGACAGAAGGGACAAACGGGGCAAAAATAACTTTAAGCAAACATCCAAGTTTCAACTCAGACTATGCGTACCCAATGCAAATCAATTAAGCACAGCCTGTACGGCCTTCCTCTTGTTTCGAACTGTTTGTTCTCAAAGCATTTTTTTTTCATCCTAATGCACACATACACTCACATCTTTTCTTCATTTTGTCTTGCTTTCCCAAGGCCATTGAACAGGCGTACGTCAAAATAAAAGAGTCTGAATCAAAACAGCGTGAAACAAGGTGCTTAAAGCAACAGGACATGGAAACAAAGCGAGATGAGACACAACTGCATGTGGATGATTAGAAATGAATGGCTGCTGGAGAACAATACCAACAGGACTCATCAGCAGGGCTTCTCATCCTAGTTCTGCTGGAAATTACTTCAGAGTACCCTCCCTGTCAGTGTGTGTGTGCGTGTGTGTTGTGTGTGTGTGTGTGTGTGTGTGTGTGTGTGTGTGTGTGTGCGTGTGTGTGTGTGTGTGTGTGTGTGTGTGTGTGTGTGTGTGTGTGTGCGCGCCTGTGTTTGTTTTCTGGAGGGTTCTTCCTCACCTAAATTGTCAAGCATTGTCAAGAATCAAACACACACATGTCCACATTCATTATTAGACAAAGAATATGACAAGCTATCGCTGGAGACCACAAAGACCGCTGAGATTGAAACATGTCTGGCACAATCAGAGACATGGGTTTTGTAAAGTGACTCTTTTGATTAAAACGGTCATGGTCCAAAATTCAACTCATTATAAAAATACAAAATAAACCGTTTTGGTTTACATTCAATGTTGTTGTTTTTTATCTTATTTTTTTTATTCTCCAGTCTGAACATCAAAACATAGACTGACATGAATGCGTCCTGCACACTGAGAATGTTTACGTGCACCATCTTACACTGACTATGCTCAATAAATGAATTAAATGTTTGCTTTTTACCTATCTATCTGTCTGACTATTTTTTTTGCATATCAGAATTTTAGAATTGAAATATTCAAAATGAATATGCATAGATCAGATCAGACTATGCCCTTCAAAAATATATTTTTTATAGAAATATAGAAAATATATTTTTATGCAATCATAAACTGGATATTATTTTTGAAGAAAAAATGAATCCATCATAATCATTTAATTAAAGGGGAACTATTATGCCCCTTTTTGAGACAATTTATTGAGTGGATGGATTTTTACCATAATAGGGTGGTTGTGTCAAAAACAATATAAGTGAATTTTGCATAATAGATCCCTTTTAATAGAATCCTGAAAATTAATTCCCTGAGGTAAACATTTATGTATGCTTAATTCATGTGTATTATTCATTTTATTAAAAGTAGTTTAAAGTTAAGGAATGCTACCACAGCCAGTCAAAACAGTAGGTAAAATATAAGGTAAAATACAATTTAATACATTTATGAAATATATTTTAAATTACTTAAATTATTTTTTTATGAATTTAAGGAGGATTATTTTAATCACCAGATTTAAATAAATAAATACATTTATATTTTTCTTTTTGAGAACAAAACAGAAGAGCCACGTCATCCACCCAGAACTGGAATATCAAAGTCAACACTGAAAGGTAGATATATCCCATGCTGCTTTGTGCTCAGGGCGTTTTTTTTCCGCTCAGCAACAGAAAAGGCAGATTAATTCGAATTTGGTTAACAATGCCATGGCTTTCAGATTAATCCATCTGGCCTCTGACCTGTATTGAGCCCAAAATGCTGCCTGGGAAAACGAAGAGAAACCAAAACTGCTGCAATGCTGAGACTATCCACAATTCCTTGAGATGGTCCTAATTGGGGTCATTGGCTCAGAAGTTAATTACATTGCATGGTAATCAAGACCACTGAGCACTGTGCAACAAACGAAACATTGCCTGAGAATTTGTACACGGACAGAACACACATTCCTTTGACATATACAAAGACAAGCAGGATAAGTGAATGCTAATCGGGCTGGACATCTCCCACACATGTACAACTTAACACCCTAAATAACATCACCCTGTGACACATTCTTCTACACCCTCCCATGAAAAGAATTCCACCAGAACCGATCCTCCCGATCGATAATCCATGTCTGGGACACACACGAACCTGCGGACACGCTACATAAATAAATATGAACTCCATACCCTCCTTAGCCCCATTTCAGTCAAGCCAAAGGACAGAAAACAGACTTAGCTGCCGTGTCAAAGGTCGCCCAGGACTAAATTAGGGAGTCCCATGTGGATGGGGGGGAACAATTACCCTAAATCCTTCAGTGTCTCTCACACTCCCCTGTCAAAGTGCTGCAAACAGTATAAAAGTGAGGAGCACACCCCCTTTTAGGCTTGTCAGATTGTATATAGTTTATAAACAGAGATGGGAGGGGTCAAAGGTGTTGAGGTGAGGGGTCGGGGAGTAAGAAACAAGAAGATTGAGAGACGCAAACTCTCTAGCTGATGGATAACACTTGGCTTGGGAAGTGGCTCACTGAAAGCTGCGGGACCACACAAAAACCAAAAGAGTTAAAATCTCAATGCCTTTTAATACCTCATTTAAATCGTATTTAAACGCACAATCTACTTATCGTGTAAGACCTCAAGATAAGCCCTGTTTGGAGAAGAATAGCCGGGTTAAATTGTTTTAGAAACATACTTTGTGATATTAATTGAGCCTGTGTCAAACATGTCTGTGAAAACAAATTGCGGAGCAAATGGTCTCATTTCTGTATCTTTTCCCACAATAATTATTTCTGATTTTTTAAATCTTCATTACTGAGGCTAAATCTCTATTTCTTTTGTGTACATTTGGTATCATAAACTAACAATGAACAATACTTTTACATCATGGTTTAATCTTGGTTACTTTTGCTGAATTTATTAAAGGTACACTAAGTAACTTTTGGCCCTCTAGAGATTTAAAACCAAATCTGCATGCATTTTGCAGAAAAACATTATTATGGTTGCGCTTCTGCTTTCTGTGACTGTGCGGATGAATATGGTTATGCTACTATTAATAAAACATTCACTACTAGGCTTAAGAGATATAACCAGTTTAGATGGAAAGGATTTAAAGCTGACTAGCTGAAGACGTTACTGTAGCTTTACCCATTAATAGAAACGGTACTTTCTTGAAAATAAATTCCAGCACAGCGCTACAACAACCATAATCAAATGACCCTTCACAATAAATAATGCTTTATAATCAACTCTGTCAGAGAGCTACATATGGCAATTTATCCGTTCAATAAAATATCTTACCTGTTGAGTAATAAAAAGCCACCTCTGCATCATTTTTACAACATTTTAAATCCTCACCATCTCCGAAATCCAAGTCAATGTTGATTTTTGTTTTATTACAAGCCCTTTCACATAGTCTTTTTGCCAGCAGACTGTTTTTTAAGGGATTTTTTTTTTCTACGGGTCATTCCCTGGAGGTTTGAAATCTAGCTACCTTTCTCACGCGTTGTATCGGTGTTTTTGAACAAATCACTTCAGCGGATGATTCACTGACTCAATTATAAAAACACAGTCAGGTATTTCATTGAATTAATTCATTTAACACATGAATGACTGAACAAATCATCACTTGATTTATTAATGAATTAATTCATGTGAATGATTCACTGACTTACTCATTAAGTGTATCACTTGATTCATTAATAAATTAGTCAGTGATTTGAATGGATCAATTACTGAATGATTCAATGATTCGTTCATAAAGAGTCACTCAGCCAATAAAATGTGAGGGTCGGAACTAACTTTTGTATATTATATAAATGTTATAAAACAAATATATTTGGATGTATATAAAATACAATTACCTTTAACCTAGATTAATAAATGTTTTAAAAATAGGTGTAGATTGTTCAGCTAATTCATAATACTGTACCTAGTGCATCAGTTTTGAATTTGCACAAACAATTCACATTGTATTTCATGCCGTCATTTGAAAAATAAAATGATACAACCAATATAATAAAAGACAATTAGTTTCATACCAAAAATCTAATTGTTTCATGTGTTGCATAGTGCCGTTGAGCTGTGTTTATGGTCATCATATGAACACTGACACACTAGAGTTGCTACAGTAGGTGATCCTCAGACAAATAGACTTTCAGAACATGCCTCGGTTCGCTAATAGAACCTGAACATGGGCTAGTAGCGCTCTTAAGATAAGACCAGAGACAAACACAATGAAATTAGAGGTGAAGGTTACTCTGTCAGAGTTACATTTATCTCAAATGTGTCAGTAATCACAGAGGTATGAAAGCAACGTGAGCTTTTAAATTAATCAAAATTGCAGCACATCATCTAATGTTCCAGACAGCAGGCAGATGCCTTCATCTTGGGAGCGTAATTATGAGCTAAATGTGCCGTAATGTGCCTCAAGGTTTCTCAAGTAGTATCATTTATCTATTCATTTATGTTTTTATTTATTTTTCGTAAGAAGGGGTTTATCTTTTGTTAATCCAATGCTGTTCATTCAAATGGTGTTTGAGGTGCAGTTACTGGTGTATGTGATTTAATGCATTGATTAGGACTGGAGTGGGATTCTTGACTTGAATATATGATATGGAGAAATTTATTTATAAAATGATCATGCAATATATATATTTTTTTTTTAAACTTGGACAAACAGATCTTTTTGTTGGCAAAAGTATACCAAATGCATTAACCAATATTGACAAATATTATTCATATTTATTTTAATGTGACAAAACCCAGTGATCTTGATCCACTGGAAATATCCATTGTTGAATTTTAACTAAGTATCTGACACTTTAAATAAGTTACTATCAGCACGTGTCAGCGCTAACAATGAATAAGCTAGCTTGCAGTTGAGCTATACACAGAGGAAACATAACAATGTTTGTGGGCCAATCACAGAGAGGTGCCGTCAGCAGTGTGGAGAGATTGTAGCATTGCATGATGGATCCATCCCTCCCAGAGGGGTTCGAGTCAGGCTCGGGAAACCGGCCACGGTTTAGGGAGCTACACTCGCGTTAACATTAACACACATACACAGTTTCAGCTGAAAGATTTCCCCACGGGTCCAATCCATCTCACTTTGGTCCGCAAACACGTCTCCAGACAGTTTGCAGAGCATGAGAGAGGAATATCTAGCAGAAGAGTCTGTTTTAATGCTGACCAAGAACGCTGCAGCACTCCATGGGCTTTTCGCCAACAATGTTGAATGGTTTTAAATAAATAAACAAATACATTTTGAAATAAAATAATAAATTATAATATCTGAAATATATATATATGCATATATTTTTACATGTATTGTTATGTTTTCATTTAAAACGCTGACTAATGCATCAATGAATCAAGTGATTCTCTTTATGAACAAGTCAGTGAACCATTCACTCAAATTAACTGATTAACAAATCAAATGACGATTTTTTTTAAAAACACTGATTCATTCATGAATGAAAGAAGTGACTGTGTTTATAAGGGAGTCAGTGAATCATTCACTCAAACCATTTGTTCAAAAACACAGATTCATTCATGTATTCAGAACAACAGAACTCTTGCTTGTGCGAAATTGTTTAATAATATTGTTAATTTAAGTAAAAAGTATGTAAAGCATGTAAAAATGATCATGGATTAATAAATGCCGTAAAAGTAATTAAGATTCGAACATGATGTAAAAGTATTGTTCATTGTTATTTTATGATGTCAACTGTATAATATAACTTAAACTCATTATTTTGATGGTAAAATGTGACTTTAAACTAAGTGCATAATAATTGTGATTATCTGAAATATTGCACATTAAAATATTAATTATAATATTGTAAATACTACAATATATTGTTATATTGAATTATTCATTGAAATTCCTTTTTGGATGGCAAAATGTGACTAGAATTAAAAATGCTCAACAATCCTGGATATATCAAATATTACACTAAATAATAGTAATCAAAGGAATATTTAATAATCGTTACAAGCATGCAATAAAAAAATGGAAGTACATTACATCCCAAAAAACAATAAAAGTTGATGTACAACAGGAAAAACAAAGTCGGTGATTGTATTTTTTTATGGCTAAGCACATAACCGCTCATTGGGTCATGTGTCGAGGTGCTTCGTTACAGAACGGACCCTCTGTTCCTGATCTGTTGCGGTGCAATCGCCGTATCTTCTTCCAGTTAAGTCCTTCTGACTCTGACTGTCCATCACAATGGGCACAACTGGTGGAATAGACAGGAGCCACAATGGTTCCTTGTTTCCCGAGCGGGCCGCAGTTGTTCCCACAGCGGCGATTAGACGACACCTCTGCGGGTCCGGGATATTTCCTCATCCACTGCCACTGGAAGGGATTAAGCAGCAGAGTGATGGAGCGCTCTTATCTCGACTCACACTGATAAATCAGGTGCTAACACAAACCGCTGCTTCAACAGATCCACGCCGAGGGAACGGTCAGATAGCAGAGCTGTTGGAACAAACGTGAGACAAACGAGCGACTCTTAAACAAAAGCCTGTTTGTGTTTTAAAAAAATGCCCATTTGCTGCCTCCTGGCTCAAGTCTCATCGCTTCAAGGTATTAACAGGCTGAGGATTACGGCTGTCGACTTGGCCTGGAAGAGAAGCAGAATTCTGTGTATTTTATGGTTGAAATGCCTCACACGTTGGGCTGGGAGTACAATGGGGCCCTGGTTTTTAATATCAGATTCTCTGCAAAATCACATTTTTGGCATTTGACACACAGCCACAGAATTCTTTTCAATACACGATTGTTAATGATTGTCTGTTACGGTTGCAGTCACATTTATTTTACTCAGTGAAATTACACACAAAATTCAGTCATTTCAAGCCCGTTTTTCGAGCCCGATCTCATGAAAGTGCGTATCTATACAACGAATGTTATTTTTCGTGCCATTTATACGGCAAAAATAGTTTTTCGCGTGCATATGCTACGCAGTTTTCGCGTGCATATGATACGCACGCACTTCCCACCATAATCCTACCCAAGGGGTTTTCAGTACGTAGCATATGCACGCTAAAACCATTTTTGGCGTATAATTGGCACGAGAAATTACATTCGTGGACTTTCATGAGATAGTGTTGTTTTTCACGTGAGGGCGCAAGATTGCTCTATGCAGATTTCGCAACTGGTTCAAGTTGGTTATGTGGATTTCGACACGCTGACAAACAGAAAGTTGCTTGGTTTGAAAGCGACTTGTGTGAGCTGTGCTTTACACATCGATACCCAATAGACAATGGACCTTTTTGCTAGCAGAAATTTTGCTAATGTGACCTTAAGCCCAAAACACAAGTCATTCATTCATTCATTCAGTCATTCATTCAGTATGTATGTATGTATGTGTATATATGTATATGTATGTATGTATGTATGTGTATATATATATATACATACACACACATATATATGTATAATGTGACTTTAAAATACACAATAATAGTGATTATCAAATATTATTTTGAAATGATTTATTATAAATTTGGAATACACCAATATGATTTATAAAATAAAATATACAAATATTTTAAATAAAATTAAATGTGTAAGAGAGTTTATTTCATCACATTGTTATATTTGCTTGAATTACTAAGAATTTAAAGTGAAAGATAATCACAGTTATCTCCAATATTACATGAAATAACAGGGACCAGGCGAATACTTAATCGTGACAGCATTACTTGCAAGATAAGTGCATAACACTGGTAAAAATAATGACAGTTATGGACACTTCACTTGGTTTAACTTAGACGGGAAACTTACTGTAAACTACATGCCAATACATGTCTCAAAACTACTCAATACGAATACGAATCGATCTGCTTCGCATCCTCCAATAGGAAGCTCCCATTGACATCTGCTCTCCACAGCATGAAGACAAGATGACCAAGAGATGATCTGCTAAAACAAGCAGACAGCTGAAACAACTCAAGTCTGAGGGCTGAAATACCTCTTCCCAGAACAAAGTTGGCTTTAAGTACTCAATTCCCCAAGGGCTGGGAAATCGAAACTGCTGGATGAAAGCCCTTAATATATTTCATAACAGTGTCATCTCCGACTGCAGATGAATAAAAACAGAGCAAAAGGGCCATACATGAATCCCTAACAGTAGCTCTTTTGTGTATGTTGAGCTATTCTACCAAAGTACTGTTATGCTTTCTCTGGACAGAAGGGCTCAGTTCCTCTACTCCACTATCCTGCACACATGTGGCCCTCTGTTATGAGTCTTCATGCCTCAGAAGATTCAAAAGTTAGGCTTGAGTGACTTAAAGAAACAGAAGAAACCAATCAATGAGACTAAAGGTGCTCACACTAGAAGTTCGGTTCTCTTGGTTCTGAATTAAAAAAGAAAACCATACATTTAGTCTTGGTTCGCTTAGCGTTCACACTGACATTTTTAACATTGAACCTAAAGACAAAAAACGCAAAATAGCTTTTATGATGTATATTTTGTGCCAAAACTTACCGAACATCCAAAACAAAGCTGTGTGCTGGGCTTAAATGTGCTTGTTGTATGTGTGAATAAAACTCATGATATTTTGACCAGCTGTGAACTCGCAAAAAGCTTAGAAAAAAAGAGCAAAGGAGTCAAAACAGCTGCAGGAATCCCTCCGTCACACACACAAACAAAGATGCAAGGCAACGGTGGTTCTGACGCCTGTACCGAACTGTAATATGCAACATTGCGACTATAATGAGAAAAACCAGGTGGGCTTGAGCTTTCTGTCCTTTTTTAGGGTTGCATCTTTAGAAATCACATCCTGTTTTTAGCTTGTTTAGATGTTTTTGGTCCATGTTGTGTTCATATTTCAGTCGATCCGCACCAGAGTTGGTTTGGAAGCAGATCGAGACTCACTGAAAAGGTTGGTCTTGGTCTGCTTTTCTGGTGCGCGCCACGGTTTGAATGGCAGCGTTTAATTCAAATGAACCAAACAGGAGTTCAAGAGAGGAAAACACACACTAAAACACATTTTAAGACTTGGAAATACAACAAAAAGTGACTTTGAACCCTAAACGCAACAAGTTACGTATGATCTGCTTCTAATATTTAATCTTTAACGGCAACACTTGACGGACAATGTGCTTTCACATGGAGCAGACAGCATGATCATACTGCGTGTGATTTATGCTAATACAGGATTAGCTGAATTACAGCAATCTTTTGCAATAAACAGTTTGCATTTATCAGCTGTTGTGTTGCATTTATCTTGTCAGGGGGAAAAAAGGCAATATAGAAAGGGTTATACCCACGGGCTTATCTGACCCCCTTATGAAATGAAATGCATAGATTCTCTGACAGTGGCGTAAGTGTTTGGGGAGTTAGCAATAATAAATATCCTAGCAGAGAGCAGCTATCCGATAAAGACCAATACGCCGACTGTGAGTGCAGAGCGCTGGAACAGCGAAACCAATCTTCCTCTCTAATCGCCAGTCAAATCCTCTTGTTTTCACACTGATATGCAATTCATTAGTACGCTAGAGTGAACTGAAACCCACTTTTCTCGAGCGGTGAGGACTCATTGATTTACGCGAGGGCGGTTAACTCTGGCGGCTTATCAAAACTTATCATCTAATGAAATAAATTAATAAATCAGGATCCTTCCGCAAATATCTGTCTGCGAGAGATAAGATGCCATAAAATGTGCGCTGGCTTGTGAACGAGTGTAATGGTGGTCTTAAAGATGCTGAATTGTAATGTACTCCCTGGAGATGATCTCTGCGGGACTCATTTTCACCATCCAGTGATCACTGTCTGACCAAGCAATTACCTTCATCAAAGCATTTATTATGGACAAGGACACTCATGGATGCTTACAGGGATACACAGATTTGAGTACAAGGGATGAATATATCGTCGCTGTCGGGTGGAAGCCTCATATCCACCAAAACCGCTATTTTTCAGGAAATGAAAATAACTGTGATATTGTGTCTATATATATGGTCAGACATTTGCATGTCATTATATTATTATTTTAACAAAAACAAGCTCAAATTCAGAAACAAGGTTTTTGATCAGCAAGTTTTGGAGAATTTAACACATACGTGTTTTCACTTCACAATAGAAGGGAGGTGGAGTTTGACAGACAGTTTGAGGATCTAATGGAGGTTTAGTCGCAAGCTCCTATAAGTACTTTTCATTGGTTAAAATATTTTCAAAACCCAAAGACAGATTTAAAGGGTGACCAATATTAAGGATTTATGAAAAAAAGACAAAAGATATGTATGTATGTGTGTATGTATGTATGTACATATATATATGTATGTATATATATATATATATATATATATATATATATATATATATATATATATATATATAAAATGTCCAATGGAAACCTCAAGATTTAAAAAATACATTAAAATAATGTATGCACTCACTTGTACGTGAATAAATGCCTCATTCAGGAGGAAAATAAGTTTGGTTTATAATTGATGGTTTCCTACCATGGAAACACACTTACAGAATAAATTCCTAGCGCATCAAAAAAGTCATGTGACTGACTACTCTAAAATCCAAGCAATTTATTACATTTAATAAAATTAAATGCATGCATTAACTAAAATGTTATAAAAATTCATTTAAAATAAAACAATGAAAACATTAAAAAATAAATAAATTAAAAAAAAATAAAAAAATAAAAAAATATATATATATATATATGTATTAGCATTAAACAAAATATTTATAAATAAATGTTAGTGAATTAAATTTTTAAATAATAAAAATATATTTAAATTAAATGTAATAATAATATTAATAAAATAAAACACATTTAATACAACTTCGACTTAAAACTGTGGTTATTTGCTAATTATTTTGTTATATTTAAATTGTCATTAAAAAAGCTTATATTGGATGACAGCAGTGTGGATGTATATAGAATAAAGCTAATGCACCTGGGAAACATCAGACGCTGTGCATGGACAGGTGAGCTAGCCCTCCTAGGCAAAAAACAAAAACAAAAAAAACTTCAAGTCCTGTCTATTCCTTTAAACGGCTGAACAGAGCCAAGTCAAACAGCCAATAGACCACCCGGAGAAATAAGACAAAACCATTGATGTTGATGTAGTAAATCAAAACCCACAGGACTAGTCTTCACACTCCATTTCAGGAAGCATCAGAGCTAGAGGGCAAATCTGGACATCAAAGTCTCTCAGCATATGGCTCAAAAGACCATTAAAAGAAGTTATGTATGTAACAGTTAAAACTGCACATTATTTCCACATTTTGGCTGCAACCTGAAATTGACCTGGGGCTTTCAAGCTTTTTTTTCGTCCGGTCACATGAAGCACACTGTGATCAGTAGTGTGGAGTACTTACACAACGCTGTGCTTGCCCAGGACTGTACTTATTTGCCAACAGCAAATAACAGCGTGTGCCCCATTTGTGCCATCTCCTCTGGGCAAACAAAGCACCCTATCGTCACAATGACAGTGTTTGGAGATCACTGGAGTGACCATCAAACAGCCCTGAGTGCACAGACACAGACTAAGTGAGAGAATAATGACACAAAATGTCACTTTGAAAACTCAAATCACCCCTTACATTCGCATTAGCCAAATGTCTCTGATTATTACTGAAAAATGAACAACTTCTGGCCACTGCCAATCGCTGTGAATGACTCTTAAAGGGACAGTTTGCACAAAAATGAAAATCCTCTACTCACCCTCATGCCGTTCCAACAAAATCTCATGGCAATTCGGAACTAATTTACGCTTTGGAGATTGCTTTTTTCAAATTTTCATACAGTAGCCTATGTTTTTGTATGATTGTACAAATTCATACGAAATCAACCCCTCATAACATAGTCATGTTCTCCCGTGACATCAGGTTCGCCATTCAAAACCTGTATAACTTCCTTTCTTCTGAAGAACACCAAAAGTTCTGTTTTTGCACATTGAATGAAAATGATGCTTTGGACCCCATTGAATTACATTGTATAGATAATAAATACATTTTAAGAATGCTTCTAAATAGAAAGTCATACAGGTTTGTGAGACGAGGGTGGGTAAATGTTGACAGAATTGTAATTTTTTGTGTGGAGTATCCCTTTAACGTGTCAGTATGTTCACATCAGCACATAGCATGAGATGTCTCGTTTGGATCTAGTGTCAGACATTAAATCGTCTTGAGGGTGCTGGCATTAGCCATGTGCACCAGGGAAGAAAGGGAGACCCGGAGGATGGGTCTTCTGGGATGTGTCTCGGCTGGCAGACCCACAAAGACTACCAAATACAGACAGACACGCAAACATGTGCATTCTTCGACACACACACACACACACACACACAGGCCGGCGCGTTCTGAGAGTTGCCAGCTGTCTGACGTGCTTTCATCAGACTACAAACCACCTGTCTTCTTATCTTCTCCATGCAAGCACAGCAAGCTTTTCAGCTCCACCACCACCACCAACCCCCCCCCCCCCCCCCCCCCCCCACCTCTCTCTCTCTCTCTCTCTCTCTCTCTCTCTCTCTCTCTCTCTCACAACTTCAAACAAATTGATGTTCAAAAAATGTTTTCCAAACATTCCATTTTGGTGGTGGGATTGTTAAAATGTACTGTTTTGCAGTTTCAAATGTGCTAATGCGAGTACAACATTAGGTAAAGTTAGCATAACGTTAATAATATGATTATTAATAATGTTCTACAAACTTCATACGATATCTATTAACATTATCCATGAGGTTGAATTGAATCATGAAATGTTAGTGTATTTTATATAAAATACTTTATATATATATATATATATATATATATATTTATTTATTTTTATTTTAAATGTGTAAAACATGTATATATCCTGATAAATTATATATACATACATTATATATATATATATATATATATATATATATATATATATATATAAAGACCTCCAATGCAAAAGCCTCTAAAAGCCACCTCTGTCAAAAATGAGATAATAATATTGAGTGAATGCTCTCCGCACATAGTATACATTCATCAAATACTTTCACTTCAAACTCACTAAATCCCAGCCTCAGCCCATTCAGAAATGTCGGTATTATATATATATATATATATATATATATATATATATATATATATATATATATATATATATAAAATCAATCAGAATACATTTGTATATGTATACAAAATACCAAAAAAATATATAAATAATAATAATAATAATAATAAGATATTTTATATAGAATATAAATTATGTATTAGATTAATTATTTACTTTTATATACTTTATCTAGGCTATACATTCATGAACAATTATTGTTCAAATTGTATTGTGAATATTTTCAAATAATGTTTAGTTCCCAACATCTACACAAACTATGTTTCCAAAGTTATAGCAATGTTTTTTTGGAATGTTTGGGAAAACCATCGTCTCAAATCTTTGACCACCCATCTATCTGCATCACCCAACTAATATCTTCCTCTTCCTATATTTGTTTTCTTTCAGTGATTGCCTTTGAACCGTGTGCCAAGCCGTTTCTGGGTAATATCCCACATGTTCTGACACTGGGCGTATTTAGACATTTTTTTGTATGCAAGCATTTGGCCGGGACGGTCAAAAGGAATGGCAAAGGTGGTTATGGGATCACGCAGGGTGATGGAGGGGTTGTGTCTCATTGGCTCTGACATCACAATAAGATAAGCGATGGCCAATCGAGGGCTGAGGGTCAAGGTCTGCGTTATTCACCTCTCTATCTCTCCTCATTTGTCTTTCCGCCATCATCCACTGTTTGCCTCCGTGTCAACGGAGCGTTTACGTGCGGACAGGGTGAGATTTGCCAGACCAGAACGAAAGCGCCAGCCAACAAGGGACACAAACAGTCCCGGAATACTTACCGTCGCGGGTGGAAGGAAGGTTTCCCAAACAAGTCTTTAGCAACACACGCTGTTTACCGAAGAGTCGCCCCCGTACCGAGTCAGCGGTGTCCAAACAGTGGATGATGTCGATGCACGTGATGACACAGGTCAAAGGGCAAGCGGGTCTGTGCGAATAGGGATGTGTGCTAGACGACTGTGCTAAATGCACCGTGAATGGCACCCGGTGCCGGGTGGGCACATAAAAAAAAACGAGATGTGCAGTTTCCAGGTAACGGAGGCGTAAAGTGTGTGTGACAGGTCAAGCTAATGGGCCGTGGCTCCTCTGAGAAAACACGAACACACATCTAAATGCACAGAGACTGATGGTCAGGCCAGCTGTCGATGAGAAAGCAGGATGTGGAGCTTATCGGAAGCTAGTTTCCGATGAGAGTCAGCAGATTTCAGGTTACTGTGGGCCACTAAGCTAAATGAAACCCTAAAATTAGGTCGAAATAGGCATAAATCGCCACAAAGCACCCCAAACATATAGACACATAACATATGTATATATATATATATATATATATATATATATATAAATATATATATATATATATATATGTATATATGTGTGTGTATAAGAGGTGCGATTGTGTGTATATGTACATAAACGTATGAATATGTATATATATATATATATATATATATATATATATATATACATAGCCATTCAAATGAATACCCATACAGTCGCTGTGAAACAGAAGTAGTGACAGATTTTTCTTTCTTATTGTGACATACATCCAAGTGTAAAAAATGTAGGGTTGGGACTTGGTTCTATGCATCAGTCGTTGATTGGATGTTGAGATGTGGGTGTGGCACTTAAAAGCGGAGACAGATGAAGGAGTAAATACGGAGTAAAAGTCCTGCATACGTCACCAAAGAGAAGGTTAAAGATTAAACTTGTGCACAGATAAATTGTTCTCAATAGTATCTCAGCTATAGTAAACAATCAATTCCCAATTAACAAAATCCATTCCCGCCCCATTTTGTTCTGTTCGAGAAGCCGTTTCACTCAGAATAGGAAAAGACTGTCGCAACTTTCGTTTCATGCTAACTTTCAAGGGACTGCCTACGGTAACTATCACATGTTACTTCTCAACTCAACTCTGTTCAAGCAAGCTTAACAATCAATGACAGGAGTTTACGCACTGCAATGCCTCCAAGCTAGCATATTAAACATGCTAAACATGCTCTAACAGGTTTTCTCCCTCGTTCTCTCTCACTTTCCCGTTCAGAACTTCTACTTTCGCAACAGCTCGGATGTCAGTCAGGTCCAATCCACTGAGGTGGACACTAATTTACACGCTACTTATAAGCCTTGGGGGGTTGTCTGATTGAATTCTCTTCATCCGCGTCCAACTGCGATTAACTTATCTCCTCCTCCTCCTCCACCGGACGTCCTTCTACGCTGCCCCAGTGCATCTCTGTCAGCCAATCAATAAGCTATTATGGCTCCCAAACAGCAGGTGAAATTAACTTATAACAGTACCTGCAGACTCGGCACTCTAGTAATCCTGTTGGAAAGGGTCTAATGAGGGGAGAGAGGGCCACGGAAAAGGCGCTTTTCAATGACACCAACACACACACCTGCAACGAAACCCGCAGCTGTGTTGGGAAAGCAAGGACCGTCCTTGAGGAAACCTGCACTGCGGATAACTGGGGAGGAACTCCAAATAGTGTTATAGTTCCCAGTGGTGTTTGCTCTTATTTCTGCCTGTTCGGTTAACATAAGTTCACTGCACTCGGTGCCCCTTAAAACCATAGCTTCCACCAAGTATACAGTTATTGTTGGTGCTTTAAAACTGTGGTAACTTGGTTACACATGTTAATTTACGATTTAACTGAAGTAACAATAACTTTAATGGTATTCTAGCGGAAACTGTGGTTACCATGGCATTTTTTAAAGACACAAATAACTATGTATGCTCTAAAAATGTGGTCCTAACTTTCAAATCTGGCAGAAATACTGAGGCTGGCGCTACTGTTTAAGTCTTACTGACAGTATTAAATGACATTTTATCATTTATGAACCCTGAATCAACGTTCAGATTTGTTTGCTTTCTTTTCCAGGAAATGTCAAATTTGAACTCTAAACGGAAAGAAGATTTATCTTTGTAAAAAACACACAAAGAAACACCACTGCATTAGCATTTTGACGTGTACCATAGCAATACCATGATTTTGTTTTGAAAGAAGTCTCTAATGCTTACCAGGGCATCATTTATTTGACTGAAAGCACAGTAAAAACAGTAATATTGTGAAGTTCGGTGAAGTATGGGAAATAGCCTAATATTCTATTTTAATATATTTTAAAATTGTATTTATTCCTATGATAGCAAAGCTGAATTTAGCTCTTTTGGGATATTTACCATAGTGTTTTGATGTTACCTTGGTTTTGCTATTTAATGTTGTTGTTGTTGTTGTTTTTTAACATGTCCAATAAATAAATAAAAAGGGTTTTAACATAGTAGATGTAAAAAAACATTTGATTGCTACATGTATCATTATTTTTGGACATGCACCACAGAAATACCATGGGTATTCTACTAAGTGAGAATCATTTCTTCATGTCTTAAAATAGCTTGAATGTAACTACACCCTTGCTTCATTTAGTATACGCATTCTATATATATGCAAATGAGCCCCGCCTCCACTCACTCACACCAGCTCGGAGATTCACTCGGCAACAGTACTAAACGCTACGCAATGGCAAGTGGAAATATTGGTTCAATTCAGCCATATATGTTTGAATCAGAAACTGATTCAGAAGAAGAAGTGGAAGAGTGAATTATACAGGCTCGTCTGTAGCGCCCTTTACAACGTCAGACACATAACGGTTATTAATATGATTAGCTTTTGGCTAGACTACGTTATCAAACAGCTAATAATGTGTTGCTAATGTTACACAAACCATATTCCCATTCACCTTCTCATAGTCAGACAGCTGTCTTCTAAAAATCAGCATCTTTAGAAATAATGACCGGAAAAGCCCCGCCCACACGTTGACGGGATTGGTTACATGTTTGTGACGGTAGTAAACAGGGGCAGTTTCAAACCGCATTTTTGAGACTGTCTTTGGTTCACAGCAGTTTTAAGGAGAAAATAAACAGTAATAGTGTCGACTGATGCATTTGCACATGGTTCGTCTTAAAGCATATTTAAAACACCACATAGACAAATAAACAACATTAAAAACTTGATTTTCACCACAGGGGGTCTTTAATTTGTTTTTCTCTGTCTCATAGCCTGACACACTGACCCTCAAATCACTGCCGTCACCTGATCCACATTCACTGTTCAAATTAAATCAGTCCAGTCACCCCGGGCAGATCCAGAAAAAACCTTCCCCAAAAACCCTTTTCAAAGGTTTCTTTCAGACAGCTCTCTCGTCTTTATTCCCCCATTCAATCATTTCATCCACGTTCTTTGTGTCTTTTCTTTATGGTCGTGCGGTGTGGGGTTACGCAGGAATGTTACAGTTTCACAGCCACACCCAGATCCGAGGGAACGACGGCAGGCGGACAAAGGCGGCCGCTGTGAGTGTTTGTGACATTTTCAGACGGCTCGTCTAGCTGCTACAGCTGTTTTGACAGCGATATGACAATTTCATCTCTTTCCTCTTTCCAACAACGCAGCGAGAAACCTTTTCACAACACTTGGAAATGCATCGGTGAACCTGTGATTCAACATTTCTGAGATGTATCAACCTATGCAAACACCATTAATCTAGTCAAGCTCTAGTGAAAATGTATGCAACCTGTGACTCTAGCTTGTTTAACGACATGTAAGTGCTAATTGGGAATTAGTTTTAGGTGCTGCCACTTCAAATCAGAGGTTCATCAGTTAGTTACAGGAAGTTAGCAGAGTGGATCTGCTTTTGATTACAGTCACTTTTATCTGATTTGTGACTGAAACTGCTCCAGGGTTAGAGTCACGCCATGTCGTAATGTCCTTTCCAGAAGGATTAGCGCCATAGCTGCCGTGCCTCAAAGAGTGGCAAGCTAAGCCAAACGCATCTCTCCTCCGCCAGATCTCTATCTGGGGCAGGGGTTCAAGCTGGCCTCTCTATTAAACTATTACAGCTACGTGTGTGACAGGAGTGTGTCTGTCCCTGTTCATGCATCTCTTTACTCTTTGTTTGTCTCTCACTCTTGCTGTGGCAATCTAGGGATCATGAAGGGGGACTTACAGCACTACAAAAGATCTGATATACAGTCCAGTGTACACTGATTTTTCAGAATTTATGAATTTTCTACACAAAAATGCAGCTTCATACTCTTTTTCATCAGTCCAACAAAATATTGTTCTATTGCATGTTTTCCTATCAATCTACAATTATTTAAACGAAGTTTAAATTTCACATCTTTGCATATGATACACACACACATATATATATACATATATATATATATATATATATATATATGTGTGTGTGTGTGTATCATAAATAAATGAAATACATATATTTATAAAATTATTTTCAATATTCAATATTGATGCAAAAATGTAAATAGAAATTAGAAATTGAATGTATTTTTATTTACAATTAATGAAAAATTCTAATGAAAAAGGAACTATAAATAAATTATATTAATTTACAAAATGTGAAATTTAACTGAACCTAAATTAATTAATTTATAGTCCAATTTTCATTAAATTTCCATTCTTTATTCTGCAATTAATTAAAAAGGAACTATAAATAAATACACAGATTCTAATTTACAGTTACATTTTTGCATTAATTTTGCATTTTGAAAATAAATAAATAATATATAAATAAATAAATAAACATGCATAAATATTGTTATGTATAGATTTCATTATTTCATCACATATCCATATAGCACTGTTCAAAATGTCAAATATTGTATTTAAAAAATGTATTTGTGTTGTATGCAGAAAAATAATTGGACATATCTAGTGGTAAGTGGTGAATGTTGTTTTTTTAATGCACCAATGCTCTTCCTAAACTATTCTAACCATCTATACCAAAAGGCAACCAAGAACCACAATCATAAAAATTCACAAAAAACAAACAAAAAAAAAAGCAAATGAGGGCAGACGGGATGCACAAAATAGTATGTCCTCGGAATATATCGAGTTACGCTTGGGTTGCATCACTTATTCCTGAGCTTTCCAGCAGGAAGTAACAAGCAGTAGAGTGTCCGATAAAAATACATGACATTTATAAGAAATGAGCCCAGATTTTCAAAAACCGAAGAAATTGTTGCCTCAAATCTCTGATATTTCTCATTTTCCAAACTTGATAATCCTTTCTGGACTCTACCAGTTGATTGAAAGGCTTCAAGCTACGGCTTAACATTGCTTTAATAAACGCTTAAGTTTAGTAGAGCAGGACAGCATCATAAAGATGTTTTTAAAAAATAAACACAAAAAGAGAGTGAGAGAGAGAGAGAGAGAACCACTTTCCTCTCAATCTCGAAGGCCACAGGAGACTCTCAAATCAAAAGTGGGGGATTAGAGACAGAAGTGGGACTAATACTTCGGCCCTCCGTTCGAGGGGGGAAGATTAGCCTCTGAGACACACTTCCTATCTGGGCCTCCGACCGAGAGGGACTGTACAATCAGCCGTGTTTATCGCAAATGGAGTTCAGCCAAGAGGAAATCACATGGGTCGTATCTACAGGCTCTTGCCACAGGAGGACCAAATAGTTTCGGCTACGCTATGTTTATCAGGACGAGCGCACGGGGTCCCAGGTGGAGCCGAAAGCGAGACAACACAAGTCCCTCCAAGGCCGTACTAGATTTGTGAGAACAAACTGAACCCCTGAAGGACAGAACTTTAAATGAACCCATATAAAGGCATCTCAGAACTACTAAATAGGCTTTAACAGGAATTAAATGGCAGATTTTAGCCATAACAATTCCATAAATTAAGGTGTGCGCTTCAGGGAATGATTTGTCTTAGACCATCTGGTTCCAGAGAGATTTAGCTTGATTTTTGTGGACTGTTGTCCATAAAATGACCTCAGGAGAAACCCAGCCAAGCTCACACGAGTTATCTCCACCTGTCTGAGGATGTGGCGCATTTCCTGGGATCAAAGCGAGTCTGAAATGCTTGGCCATGGTGAGGGCCTCTAATTACCACCGATGAGTACATCTACCTACCTATCCTCCATTTTGAGCAAAGCCCAGATGCCCAAAGAAGATCAACATCCACCATCTATTCAAACTACACCATTTTTTTCTCCTCAAACAGCTCTTTCAGAGCTCTAGCTTCTTTTGTTTCTTCACTGTAGGGAATTTGTATTGTTGCTCCAGTCATATCTATGCAAATGAGGTAGGATTCACAATAGCTTTAGGCAAACTGAGTGTTTTAACAATCCTGAACTCAGAAAAGCCAGTATGCAAAGCATAGGTACCCTACTTACTTCCAATGAAGTCAAAGTTGTAAATTAAAACAAATATAGTGTAACTCCCAACTGTAGGTAAAACAAGGATTAAGGATCATCGTTATCAGAACAAACAAGCAGATTATTTCTTCACCCAGGATGGTCTCAAACAGACACTGGAAGACGGACAGGTCACACTTAAATAATGACGCAGGCGTCTGGTCTCTCACCCTCGACTGTCCCAAACTATTTCCCTCACACGGCAATCCATCCTGAAGTTGTCATCCATCCATCCAGCTCTCTCCACCACTCATTACTGCGGTGAACTTTCCGACCCTACTTCCATTTGTCCATCTCCCCTCGTCCATGAGCTTCGCAGTGGGAGATCTTTGTCTTTGACAAAAGCAGACCGTCCCAAAAATTTACTATTTTGTCAAAATGAATACAAAATTAAATCTAAAGGCATTACAATATAATTGTAAAGCAAGAAAAAAAATCATTATGAGATTTGCCAAAGATTACACTCCACAGAAATGAACATGACTATCTAAATACACAATATTGATGATAACAATAAAAAAAGAAAAAGAAAGGAAATCAGTCGATAAAAGGTATGATACCAATATATATTGTGCGTCCCTACCCACAATTCCAACTAAACTGCAGTACCACACATCTCTGACTTTTTATGCCACTAGACTGAGATGTGGGAATCACATGACTGAATATGGATGGCAGATGTTGCATGGTTTGGGGGCCTGAAGTTGAGGCAATTATCCATATTAATGTTAATCAGGTCGAGTACAAAACAAGAGCTAGTGTGGATCTCCAGAGAGATGAGAGCATGATAACATGGGAAAAACCAGGAAGAACCTGCACTTATCTTCTCTGGTCTCTTTTTTTTATTTCCGTCCATCCCCCAAAGGCTGTCAGTAACTCCCCTCAGTGCTGTAATTAAACATTGCAGATTAGTTTTCCTTGTAATTTCTGGGCATCTGCAAATAGTCCCAGTGACGCTTAAGGAGAAACACACCCACTAGCCAATTAAAGAGAGCCGGTTTGCGACGATTACCCGTACTGACAACTCAAAAGCAGATGTGAGGAATCCTGTCTTCTTACTATTCTTGAATTGGGAATACACGTCAAACATGGTTCATTTTATGCAGTGTACACTACGCCGTTCAACTAAGGCAAATAGGCCGCTGCTTAGCTTACCGCTGAGTCTGAGAGCCAAAATCTGCTGCCTACGTGTCTCTAGCTTCTACCCTAAAAAAAACACACAATTAAATGAATTTCTGAAATGTCAGCAGAGGTATGAAGAGGGCTGGAAGGATCAGGGAACATTATAAATACGCTAAAGAATCAACAAAAGAGGATTCTCCAAGGACTCAAACCCTTGTCCTCTACAGCTACAACGTCACTCGCTCTTAAAAACTTAATGAAACACAAATATTCTCAGAGCAAACAGTTGGAAGCACGTTGGCACTAGCAAGGGGGGAAGGACAAGGAAGTGAATTCTGCACAGCTATGATGATCTATAATGGAAACGGGTTGGTTTGAATATCAAAGGCGGCGGAGCACACAGATGTAGCGGAGGGGAACATCCTGTGAAGGAATAATGAGGGGTGTCACCCAACCTTTCAGAAGACGAACGCCAACTGTCCCCCTCAGTTTCACAGACGAAACATCAACTTTATTTCGTGTCTCCTGCTTTGCGCCAGATATGAACCTCTCCTTAAACTTTTTGGGTCCTTCTGCCAAGTTCATGGAAAATAATACTAAAGAACGTAGCGGAAATTATGCAAAGAATATGCAGGAATGGGATAAAGGAATGGCCGCAAGCGAGTTTTGTAATCGCATGAATGCTGCAACTCGTCGTTTTAGACCATATGTGGCTAACCGATAGTCATCATAATTTAAAATACAGCTTTGTGGAACTGTTTAACCAGATTTAAAAAAAATCAATTATGAAATGCTCAATTTTAGCGTTAGACGAAAAGCAGTTTTTTCTTTTATACCGGACGAAATGATTTCAAGATTAATGATTTCACGGATTAATAATTGATTAATTCTCTCTAAGACCAGGACTTGAGAGCGCTTTAGACTGTTCCACGCGTCCTGACGGGGTTATCAGGGTCTGGCGCACTGATCCACATTCCCGCAGCAGCCCAAGAACTGGAAGAGTACACTATAATTAGAGGCTTTCCACATGCTGCAGTTGTTCAGCATGCTAATAAAAGACAAAGCTGACTTCTCAAAGAGTACTACAGGTAAAAAGTGAGAGGTTTGACAAAATACATTGCAAAACTGACTTCTTTTTTGAAAATACACCACCGTTCAAAAGTTGAGGGATGAGTGCGTTTTTTGAAAGAAGTCTACAATGCTCACCAGTGCTACATTATTTGATCGAAAATATAGTATAAACAATAATATTGTGATACTGGTTTCCATTTTAATATGTTTTATAATGTAAATTATCCCTTAGCAGCCAATTTGGTTTTCAAGAAACATTCCTCCTTATAATCAATGCGTAAAAAAGTTGTGCCGCTTAATATCTTTGTGGAAACCAGGATTCTTTGATGAATAGAAAGTTCAAACAAAAAACATGCATTTGCAATATAAATCTTTTGTAACATTATAAATGTCTTAATTGTCAATTTTGATCAATTTAATGCATCCAAGCTGAATAAAAGAATGCAATTCTTACAAGAATCTTACTAAACGGTATTAGGCCATGTGTCAACCAAAGCGTTTTTTTTTTTTTCCTAGGACCAGCGTATTTTTTCAATTGTTTTCTATGGGATCACCACGTATTTACACACGGCAGCAGCGTGACAAGGAGCTGAGTGTCTATTTCATGGGCGCTTGCTGGTTTTTCTGGTCGCCGAGAGCTGAAAATGTTCAACTGTAGATAAAACGCAGTGCCCATCATTGTCACTTTTTACCCAGCCGTCCAATCACAGTGGAGGAGGGGTGGGACAAATACCACACCGACCAACCATCACATCCCACTTGTACTAAGACAACAGATAATAACAACAACAGAACAAAATTATTGAAACGTAGGCTAAGCATTTACTCAGATTTATTACTTATTTTAAACAAGTAAAAGAATAGGCATATGCCAATGCAATAAGAAAAAATAAGCTTATATTCAAGATAAAATCTATGGAAAAAACATCTGACACAGTGTTGCTTCTTAAGTAAATGTATCTGTTTTCAAGCAAAAAAAAAGAAGTAAAAAAAAAGATTAGGGATATGATTTTTGCAGTACATAGAGCAATAAGTAATCTAACCTGTTTCATACTGTAAGTAGTCATAACAGTAAAGTGACACATTAGCGCCCATCAATCTTTTAACAATATCTCTCATTGTCATTTATGTGGGTCCTAAAACTCCCTTTTCTTTGATCGCCATTTTTACAGCTGTTTTTAGAGTGCGAGAAAACCTGCAACAAACACGTCTGTCATCCTTAAAAACGCAGCCTGATACTACGCATTACGCAATGCGTGGCCCGGAGCCATCGGGGTGAACAGTGAGCTCTTATGGCTAAAGCCAGCCCCATCTTACGTTCCTCTCTTTCATTCTTTGTTCCTCTGCGAGTCATTATACTCTGACAAAGCGTGACACATGAAGCATTATAAGCCTCCAAGTTTCATATTGAAAGGAAAACATGGAAACAAAAGGGGCAAAATCCAACTTCAGGGCACACAGAGCAGAGCGGATACCCGGATTGACACATTTTACCTCAGCGTGTTGCACAGAGCCTCCACTGTACGTGAAGTTAATAATAAACCCACACAACAGATCTGCGCTAAGCGTCGTTGCCTGGCCCAACATGGCTTGTTGAAAAGTTGGATTAGATTTACGGTCCGCCGGGAGTTGGGCGATCGTAAAAGCGGGATTATTAAAATAACTTTAGAAAAATTAAAGATTGTGTACACAGTGTTCAAACTGGATTCTTGTAAGAGCGGGATAGGCAGAACAAATACGTTAACTTCCTTTTCGGTGGTTTTCTTGGCTATAGCTCCACTGACATTCCTGGTGTCAGTCTGAATAAGTAGGTGAGTGTTGATATCCGAGAAGTGATAGATTTCTTTTTGCCTCTGACACTGACTGTCTAGCTTTGGATGGAAAAAGAGAGTTGAGGTAGGAATTCTACTACCTTCCTGTCGTAGGTTTCCATCATGGCTGCCTGAACGAGGTAATTACATGCATGGCGGCGGGACAGGGGGGAGGAGGGAGCCGACAGGCACTGAGGGTTTTGAGCTTTGCCACTGTGTCATTATGGTCCTGTTTGAACCTTATTCAGAATAAGCAGTCCGAAGGCTGCGGCCAAAACAGCCCGAGCTTTTCCTCATGTCGGGCCAAGTCGTCCGCCCGCCCGCCAAGCTTCTTGTTTTCGTTCTTACAAAAAAAAAAGAGAAGGCCTCCAGAACAAATAGCGTACAGTATATCACCCTCTGTTTGATATACCGCATGATATTTTCTCACTTTTGAGTCTCCAAGCTCACATAATTTTCCCACCAACACAAATGTATGTTTCTGTTTGACCGACATTGGCCTACAGAAGTTAATAAAAGCATTGAAATTTGCACTGGTATCCTTATGAAAATGTACTATTTATCAATTTTTATTTTATAAGATTACATTACTTTTTTTCATATCTTAAATACATGATTTCAGAGTTAAACCATTACTAGATTGTAAAAATTGTTTTCTAAATCAATTTTTTACCTTGTTTTAGGGCTGGAACTACCTTATCTTATTTACTGGATAAATAAGATAAATAATTCAAGATTTTTTTTTTTTTCAAGGACATAACTTGAATTCAGTTTATTTCTCTTATCCCATTGTCCAAATATTTAACAAATATTTGTTTACAAATATACACGCATAATGGTTTACAAAATTAAGTAGATGTCCAAAACAATATTTAAAAAAAACACAGTTTTGTGGCTAGTGGTTTTCTAAAGTTACTAAAAACACTTTGGCTAGTGGTTTTCCAAAGTTACTAACCACAATTTTGACATCGATACCATAGGAAAACTGCTGTAGATATTTCTTTATATTATCTCATAATTTGGCTGCAGGTATATTATGCTGCACTTTAAGACATAAAGCACGGATCCATTATACTGTTACACATGCGTTTTCTTTCTCAACTGTTTAATTCATTTAAAACATAACTGACTGTGTTTACATAAAGACTCGCCAAGACCGGCATTTTGACATTGTTTTGTGTGTATGTGACTGTTTAAGCACAGTAAGCAGTGAAAAAACACCTCAATTTAGTACTGTGAGGTGTACTTTAGTACTGCTTTATGCACGCACACTTTGGGAGTGAGCACAAAATCTGCGGGAAGAATTAAAATTATGTTCAATCCAAAGCCAAAATTCAAGCCATGTAACACCAACAATATTCATTCCGAGCAAATGAAAGGAGTGAGAGAGGGGAGGCGTGTTTGTGTATTAACTATTCTGCTGAAAATTAGCATTGGAAGCATTTCAGATATTTCAGTATTGAAACCTTTAGAAAAAAAAAGAAAAAAAAAAGAATATATATATATATATATATATATATATATATATATAGTACATTTCCATAAGGGTAAGATCTTAAGAGTAAAACATGCCATTCGTACACACTACACGACCAACTCACCCCCCTCCAGGTCCACCGCTGACTCGATTAGATTACAACAAGAGGCTTGGTGACAGCTCGTAGGCATACTTGAAAAGCGGTTGATATCTGAGATCAGTCCTTTCAAGCTTAAAAAGAGACGGTATGTAATGCATATCACGTCCAAGTCCAAGGAGAATCGCTGAAAACCACAAGTTTTCAGTAATAAGCCCATTTAAGCGATCTGCTTTGCGCCTCTACACAAACAAATTTTTGTGAATCCTTTGTTTTAAAAGGGTAAAAATTGACCTGGCTGATGCACAACTCATTGAAACTACAAATGCCAAATAGACAAGAGAGATACAACACACCTCAATAAAGCGTAACAGATAAAGTTAACTGCTATCTTGTGATCTCTACTGTAAATATCCTAAACTATTGTGAGTTAATTTATGGCTCACGACCACCAACTGCCTATTCTGCCACTACCTATTGTGTTCTCTTCATGCCGTCTGGCCCGTTTCCTCTATCAGGATCACCATCCAGGTCCAGTGGCACAGTCACATCCTGCCCATCTCCAGCGATATTTTCCGACCCACTGAGTCCATTGAGACCCAGAGACCCAGGAGGAAACTGGAAACGCTTTCTATTCAGATGGAGGGGCTACAGGCTCTCTTAGATTCAGTTCAAGGCCAGGAAAGTAACAAACACAAAGCCAAATTAAGACTGGCCTGCTTTGAAACCACTCCTGGAAGATGATACGACTTCTATGGAAGAGAACTGCTAAGAACTCATCTGACATCTTAATATCATATACTATAAATATGTAGACATCTATAAACCGCGAGAACCCAGTGCGATAAGAAAACAGCCAAGCACTTACTAGCTACTTCCAGTGAGGCGTTGTGGCTAACCGCTTCTCCCAGGTAGTTGCGGGCCACGCAAACGTAGGAGCCTTCGTCAGGTTTGCTGCGACGCCCGTGTACGATACGCAGAAAGAAGAGAGAACCGCTCGGCAGGAGCATACGGTGGGAACGAGGGTTGTCCCGGTCCGTTTCCACACGCTCTCCATCCTTGTACCACTCCACGGTCGGGGTGGGCCGCCCTTCAGCCTTGCAGTTAAGGGTGGCGGGTTCACCTTTGGATACGATCAGATCGGAGGGGTGTTCCACAATGCGGGGTGCGGAGTCTTCTTGACGCAGACGGGATCCTGACAACAAAGAAAGACATGTTTGATTAAAAAATAGTTATAATAATAAGATTTGAATAAAATATATTAGGGGAAATTTTTAATATGTTAACATTTAGTAACATATTAAAATATTATATTGAATAGTGTATTAAACAAAAAATATATATTATTTTAATATATATTTTATTATACACATACAGACACACACACATGTTTTTGTATAATATATTATATTATACTACATAAAACATGTATTAATACATTTAAATATTAATCAATTAAATTTTAGGATGTTAGTTTAGATATGATATGCAATTTACTTGCATTCAATATTAATTTAAAAACATTTTAGATTCCAATATATTATATAATATTTGATTTAATTGTATAATCATATATTTATTATAAAATATATTATCATATATAGTCAATCAATCAGAATGAAAAAAATAATCAACACTGATATATAAATTTAAATATTTCAGAGGATGATTCATAGTGGACAGTCAGCTTCCTCGAGTTTCAAATGCTAGCTCAATGATGCTGTTCTCATGTACGAGCACAATCAATATTAGAGTAATATTAACAACGATCAATTTTCCAATTGGGCTTTAGGTCAGATGAGATTCTGTTTTGTATCCTAATGCAAATCCAATACAAATAAAGTGCACCGCTGACTAGATCCAGATGGATGTATCCCGATATATTCATGCCTAAACGTGATGACTTTTGGCTACAGGAGACATTGGCTGAACTCAGCACATGATGTCATGGAGATGCATTACAGCACACAATACCGGGTTGTCTTTCCTTATTTATTTAAAGGAATAGTTCACACCAAAAGGAATTTATCATATGCTCGCCCTTACCAATATGACTTACTTTCTTCTGTGGAGAAAAATGTTTTTCCAAACAATGGAAGCGAATGATGACCAACGCTTTTTGAACTCTAAAAATAACTCCAAGGAATAGTTCACCCCAAAAGGAAGTCATCATATGCCCACCCTCACCTGTATGATTTTCTTTCTTCTGTGGAGAAAAATGTTGATGAATTTCTTTCATACGATGGAAGTGGATATTAACCAGAGCTTGTCGAACCCGAAAAATTACAAAAATAGCACACACTATGTCTCTTTTTAAAACCATACTAAGCTTTGTATTTGATCAATAAAATATGAGCATATTCAAATCTTACAAATGATGTAATGTTGAGAAGTTGATCACTATTCACTTTCATCGTATGGAAGAGCAGCATGAACATCTCTTTCAAAGAAAGAAAGAAAAATAACGGTTTGGAACAACATGAGGCTGAATAAATGACTAAATCAACCATTCCTTGAAATTTCCTGAATGTAATTCCTGAAGAAGGTGTTGGTAACTTCCTACGAACATATTGGTGTGCTTTTGACTAACACAAAAGCTCTGGGAGGGAACAAACCCCTTCATTAAAGAAATCTCTCTGTTCTTTGGACTGCGGCAGACCTGTGCTTAAAACCAAGCCACTGTCATTTCGGTGGTGCGCCACTTCCCTGATCAAAGACGTGAAATGAGAGGGCTGTAAAGTTAGGGATGAGGGGGTGTTTGGAGGAAAAGGGAGATAAGAGGCATTATAGAGAGACACACACACATCAGACAGCTTCGTGGGTGTGTGTGTGTGTGTGTGTGTGTGTGTGTGTGTGTGTGTGTGTGTGTGTGTGTGTGTGTGTGTGTGTGTGTGTGTGTGTGTGTGTGTGTGTGTGTGTGTGTGTGTGTGTTTGAAGGGTGGAAGTGTGTGTTTGAAGGGTGGAAGTGTGTGTTTGAAGGGTGGAAGTGTAAAGGAAGCACAGTCACTGCATAGGGAAATACAAAAGTAGCTAAAATTGGAGACAGCCAATCTGCCTTTTTGGGCTTAAGTCGTTTGCTTGTGTTCAGAGACCAGTGAACTGCACCCGTAAGACCTGGTTTATATGCAAATGAGGCTTGCATCTTTAATGCCTAACGGGTACAATATAGTGTGTGTGTGTGCGCATCTCAACACTGGCCTTTAGAGTCCATTCAGCCCCAATTAAAAAGAGGTAGGATTAATTGGCAGTGCAGGGTCAAAATACATTCATCCACCCCACTCAAACCCCCATCCCCTGTTTTTCTCTCTCCTCATCCCATCCCCCGTTCCTTACATCCAACTATCCCTCCCTCCAGTCCTTCTGTGAAGGGAGAGCTCTGCAAGACAGCGTCTACGGCCATTAAATCATCTCTAACATAGTGAGAGTTTGCCCGAGGTAATGCATTCATTGATTTGCATGTTTCGGAGCAGAATTGTTGGCTCTCATGTTTACAGTATGTGTAAATATGTAATGGGAAGATAATGAGCTGTGCTTTCTGATGCATACAAACACACTGTGGGCTCGCAGGATGATACACTACCAGTACTCTTTTCTGCAAAAGACACAGAGCAAAGGCAAAACAGTTTTTATTTGCATAGCTATGCAGCAATAGTGTTTGTGTGTAGAAATGACCTGATATTGTTTATACAATATGATTATCAGCAGTGTTGGAGGTAAAGCATTTCAAGTAATTACTTTAAAGTAAAGTAAAGTAAAGTAAAGACTTGAGTTACTTAATTAGATTACTTCTTTTTTTTCCCCAAGTACCAAGTAACAATTTTACTCTTGCATTGTCAATACAAGATCTTGACCAAAAATGTATGCATCTCTTGATGGAAATAAATGTTGTGATGTTATTTCCATCAAGAGGTGCATCCATCTTTGGTCAAGATCTAGTATTGACGATGCAGGAGTCCAGCACTCTGTAAAGTCTCCTCCAGCACCAAGATGTTCAGTGAGTTTAAAGTCTGGACTCAGAGGTGCCGATTCATGTGTGAAAATTATTCGTCATGCTCCTCCCAACCATTCTTTCACAATTTGAGCCTGATGAATCTTGACATTGTCATCCTGGAATATGGCCATGATTAGTCTTCCCACGTGGTTGTTTAAAAATGGAAAGCTAAACACTCCATCAATTACGATTAGAAGAAATGTTGCCAAACATATAACATACTAGAAACATAATAATCACGACAATTATTATTAAATCATAGACTCTTAAGCCTTTGCCTGTAACAAGCATTTTGTCACATTTGATTAAATATTGCATCCAATAAGCTTTTTTTAAGCAATATATTGGGCATTTATTTTATTAGCAATATTTTTTGCCACCCAATGTTCTTTAGATATCAGCAGCAATAATAGCTATTAAAAACCCCATATTAGTTGTCTATAATAAAATAAATGAATAATGAATGAATGGTGACAGAGGAGGAGATTTCTAATAGAGTAGAGTCAGAAATAATAATGAAGGAAGACAAGCGGATGGAGCGTCTGCATATTAAGTAAACCTGCTCAGATCTAGCTCTACAATCCTGTTAAAGCAGACTGACTTCATCTATACTGGATGCATGCGCTTAGAATTAGAGAACTATCCAGACCGAGAGAAAGTAAAAACCCTTCCCCTTCTCCACCACCTCCTCTTTCAGAAGTGCTCACGGGTCTACTCATAAAGTCAGAGAGACCTCATGCAATATTCCCACTGCACTTTGAAATGCAGAAACCCTGCTCTAGCTCTCGGCAGACCAGCCGTACTTCTGATATATATATATATATATATATATATTTTTTTATATATATATATATATACGGTGGAACACTGCATATGTCCAATAATGAGAGGTACTGCTCAGGGCGGTGCCACGTTACACTTGGTGAGATGTTTAAAACTTTACATGGTGTGAACAAGACAAAATCCAAAGAGCGAAAGAGAGAAACAAAAGAAAGTGCATCTACTCTCGATCTCAATCTCTCTTCATTGATAAAATATGTGTTTCTAGTATTTCTTTCTCAGCACTCCGCTGACTCTTTTCATGTTTATTTCCACATCTGACTGGTTTCTTTCTTTTGCTTGTCCACTGCTTTTGGTCTTCTGTAGCCTTTCTTTTTCCCCTCTCATTTTTTTCCATCCTCTGTCCTCCTGTGCTCTTTCCTGTTTTCTGAGAATAAGAGATGAGCTAATCAGCTCCGTGGGCTCAGCGGAGGGACGCTGGGAATTCTGCATCTAAGATCTGATCGATCGCTGCCTGGGGCAAGAATCATTTTCAGACTGACACACACACACACACACACACACACACACACACAACATACTCCATACATACACATGAAGCACGCTCAATATGTGAGTCCGTATCTGTCTCGCTATCCTTCTATCACTCCACTTTTCCTCGTCGGGCTGAGGGAAGCCACTGGAGGTTTGCTTTGGAGGTAATTAAGGAGAGAGGAAAACTCGGACCGGAGATTCAACAGTAGCCTGAAAATCCCTTACTCTGCTTGATTCGATTTCAAACATATAAATGCTGTCAGGCAATCCTACCACTGCAAAGATATACATTTATATGGAGTGTTTTCTAAACCAGGGTAAAATATTGTCAAAGATCATATAAACATATATATATATATATATATATATATATATATATACACACACACAGTTTATATTTATATCCAAACTAAGTAGTAGTCAGTATCTGGTGGGGCCAGCAGCTGCTTTAAGTACTACAGTGCATCTCATCCTCATGGGACGCATCAGATTTGCCAGTTCTTGATGTGAGATGTTACACCACTCTTCCACCAAGACATTTGCTATGTTCTCTAAAGCAAGTATGGACTTGCTATATACACACACATACACTACATTTTAAATATGACTTCATTCTTATTCTCACTACATTATTTTTTACTTAGGACTGTATTAGCTAGATGCTGTTTAATTTATATATATATATATATATACAGGTCCTTCTCAAAAAATTAGCATATTGTGATAAAGTTAATTATTTTCCATAATGTAATGATAAAAATTAAACTTTCATATATTTTAGATTCATTGCACACCAACTGAAATATTTCAGGTGTTTTATTGTTTTAATACTGATGATTTTGGCATACAGCTCATGAAAACCCAAAATTCCTGTCTCAAAAAATTAGCATATTTCATCCGACCAATAAAAGAAGTGTTTTTAATACAAAAAAAAAAAGTCAACCTTCAAATAATTATGTTCAGTTATGCACACAATAGTCAATACTTGGTCGGGAATCCTTTTGCAGAAATGATTGCTTCAATGTGGCGTGGCATGGAGGCAATCAGCCTGTGGCACTGCTGAGGTGTTATGGAGGCCCAGGATGCTTCGAAGGCAGCCTTAAGCTCCTCCAGAGTGTTGGGTCTTGCGTCTCTCAACTTTCTCTTCACAATATCCCACAGATTCTCTATGGGGTTCAGGTTAGGAGTGTTGGCAGGCCAATTGAGCACAGTAATACCATGGTCAGTAAACCATTTACCAGTGGTTTTGGCACTGTGAGCAGGTGCCAGGTCGTGCTGAAAAATGAAATCTTCATCTCCATAAAGCTTTTCAGCAGATGGAAGCATGAAGTGCTCCAAAATCTCCTGATAGCTAGCTGCATTGGCCCTGCCCTTGATAAAACACAGTGCACTAACACCAGCAGCTGACATGGCACCCCAGACCATCACTGACTGTAGGTACTTGACACTGGACTTCAGGCATTTTGGCATTTCCTTCTCCCCAGTCTTCCTCCAGACTCTGGCACCTTGATTTCCGAATGACATGCAAAACTGAGCAACAGTCCAGTGCTGCTTCTCTATAGCCCAGGTCAGGCGCTTCTGCCGCTGTTTCTGGTTCAAAAGTGGCTTGACCTGGGGAATGCGGCACCTGTAGCCCATTTCCTGCACATGCCTGTGCACGGTGGCTCTAGATGTTTCTACTCCAGACTCAGTCCACTGCTTCCGCAGGTCCCCAAGGTCTGGAATCGGTCCTTCTCCACAATCTTCCTCAGGGTCCGGTCACCTCTTCTCGTTGTGCAGCGTTTTTTGCCACACTTTTTCCTTCCCACAGACTTCCCACTGAGGTGCCTTGATACAGCACTCTGGGAACAGCCTATTTGTTCAGAAATTTCTTTCTGTGTCTTACCCTCTTGCTTGAGGGTGTCAATGATGGCCTTCTGGACAGCAGTCAGGTCGGCAGTATTACCCATGATTGCGGTTTTGAGTAATGAAACAGGCTGGGAGTTTTTAAAAGCCTCAGGAATCTTTTGCAGGTGTTTATAATTAATTAGTTGATTCAGATGATTAGGTTAATAGCTTGTTTAGAGACCCTTTTCATGATATGCTAATTTTTAAAGACAGGAATTTTGGGTTTTCATGAGCTGTATGCCAAAATCATCAGTATTAAAACAATAAAAGACCTGAAATATTTCACTTGGTGTGCAATGAATCTAAAATATATGAAAGTTTAATTTTTATCATTACATTATGGAAAATAATTAACTTTATCACAATATGCTAATTTTTTGAGAAGGACCTGTATATATATATATATATATATATATATATATATATATATATATATATATATATGTATGTATATATATATATATATATATATATATATATATATATATATATATATATTTATTTATTTATCGTAATCAGTAGCTAACAATTCTGCCTGAAGGTGAGGAAAAATAATTTTGGGTTGATCCATAGGTTATATGGGGAGCTCTCTTCTGGGGTATTCTATAAATAGAATGTGTGTGTGTGTGCGTGCGTGTGTGTGTGCGTGGGTGTGTGTGTGTGTGTTTTGCCTGAGAGGAATGGAGAGCATATCGGCGGGGTGCTTTCACTGTAGTCTGCCTTTGAACTTAAAAAACTCCACACACCTCTCAGCCATGTTAACCTACAGAGCTCTCAGCTATATTCATGCATAGTGCAATTACATTACAACCTACAGTGTAGTTCACTTCATTTCCACACAGAGGGGAGGAAGGGAAGGGAAGGGAAGAGAGAGAGAGAGAGAGAGAGAGAGAGAGAGAGAGAGAGAGAGAGAGAGAGAGAGAGAGAGAGAGAGAGAGAGAGAGAGAGAGGTGTCACATGGCAGTTTTAATAAGTTCAGCTTCAGTGGCTGCATTAACTTCAGATGGAAATGAGCTTTTTTCAGTGAGTCCTCATCAATGAAGAGACGAGATCCTGCCAATGAGAGAGAGTTACGGCCAGACACAGATCGCCTGAGGACGCCAAGGTCATACAGTAGAGAATAGTGATATATATATATATATATATATATACACATAAACTTACCTAAAGGATTACTAGGAACACCTGTTCAATTTCTCATTAATGCAATTATCTAATCAACCAATCACATGGCAGTTGCTTCAATGCATTTAGGGGTGTGGTCCTGGTCAAGACAATCTCATGAACTCTAAACTGAATGTCAGAATGGGAAAGAAAAGTGATTTAAGTAATTTTGAGCGTGGCATGGTTGTTGTTGCCAGACGGGCTGGTCTGAGTATTTCACAATCTGCTCAGTTACTGGGATTTTCACGCACAACCATTTCTAGGATTTACAAAGAATGGTGTGAAAAGGGAAAAACATCCAGTATGCGGCAGTCCTGTGGGCGAAAATGCCTTGTTGATGCTAGAGGTCAGAAGAGAATGGGCCGACTGATTCAAGCTGATAGAAGAGCAACTTTGACTGAAATAACCACTCGTTACAACCGAGGTATGCAGCAAAGCATTTGTGATGCCACAACTCGCACAACCTTGAGGCGGTTGGGCTACAACAGCAGAAGACCCCACCGGGTACCACTCATCTCCAAAACAAATAGGAAAAAGAGGCTACAATTTGCTGGAAAAATGTTGCCTGGCCTGATGAGTCTCTATTTCTGTTGAGACATTCAGATGGTAGAGTCAGAATTTGGCGTAAACAGAATGAGAACATGGATCCATCATGGCTTGTTACCACTGTGCAGGCTGGCGGTGGTGGTGTAATGGTGTTGGGGATGTTTTCTTGGCACACTTTAGGCCCCTTAGTGCCAATTGGGCCTCGTTTAAATGCCACGGCCTACCTGAGCATTGTTTCTGACCATGTCCATCCCTTTATGGCCACCATGTACCCATCATCTGATGGCTACTTCCAGCAGGATAATGCACCATGTCACAAAGCTCGAATCATTTCGAATTGGTTTCTTGAACACGGCAATGAGTTCACTGTACTAAAATGGACCCCACAGTCACCAGATCTCAACTCAATAGAGCGTCTTTGGGATGTGTTGAAACGGGAGCTTCGTGCCCTGGATGTGCATCCCACAAATCTCCACCAACTGCAAGATGCTCTCCTATCAATATTGGCCAACATTTCTAAAGAATGCTTTCAGCACCTTGTTGAATCAATGCCACGTAGAATTAAGGCAGTTCTGAAGGCGAAAGGGGGTCAAACACAGTATTAGTATGGTTCGGGAGTCAGACATTGACCACTTAATTAAGTTTCATTTTGTAAAAGGCCTTTCTTTAAAGTGAATTTCGTTTTGTATAAATTGTATCTTAATTTTAATAATTTTTTATCAACCAATTGCCTGGATTTAATAAATAAGAATCAAATATAGCAGACAACATAATCATGACATGATCGTGCGCTGGCGCGCCGTGGTCACTTGCATTGAAATCTCATCATAAATTAACCGAAACTCAGTGTATGTCTCACAGACATGACAGATAGGCCTGTATCTAAATAAAGCTTGAAATTTCATTAAACGAAACAATTCAAAACGAAAAGAAATAGGCCACTCGCTGATTATTTAATCCATGATGTGCATTTCTCTCTATGCGCGTTCATACGGAAATGGCGATCATCAAATTCATTAAACGAAACTATTCAAAACGAAAAGAAATAGGCTAGCCTACTCTCTGATTATGTAATCCATGATGTGCATTTCTCTCTATCGTTCACTATGGAGATGGCGATTCGTCAATTTCTCTAAACGAAACAATTCAAAAGGAAAAGAAATATAGGCAGCATACTCTCTGATTAATCCATGATGTGCATTTCTCTCTATAGGCGCGTTCACTACGGAGATATCAATCGTCAATTTCTTTAAACGAAACAATGCAAAACGAAAAGAAAAAGGCTAGCCTATACCTTCTGATTATGTGATCCATGATTTGCATTTCTCTCTATATATGCGCGTTCACTAGGTGATGGCGATCGTCAACTTAATCTTTGCAGCACTGACAGAAAAGTTGTAATAATAAAAATCAATGGACACGTGTCACCGGATTTACAAATGCACTTCTTGCATGTTGCTTGTTAATTTAATTTAAATTAATTAATAAAATGATTTCTTTAATTGTCATAATTAAAATAATTATATATTACTAAGTGTCCCATTTTTGCTCATTTATAAATAGTATTTATATCTACCACGCCCTCAGCACCTGGGTTAAAAAATTATTTGGCGCCACCATATTATAACGGCCCACGTATTAAAAATAGTCGAGTCTAAATAGGGCTCCGGCTCATAATTACATTTAATGCCGTCAGCCGGGATCAGACACAACGTGCACGGGTTGGCCTTGATTTTTGTTTTGTTTTTTGCCCGATCTGGTATTCAGTTTCTGAACGGTGTAAGCACAAGCCAACAGTTTTGAGCCTTATGTCATGTTTTAATTAGTCACGGTAATACCGTATACCCCGGTATAATAGGGAGGAGGTTTGACGGTATCAAAATTTGGATACCGCCCAAGCCTAATATATGGCTGATTGATAATATCAACTTCCTGCTGATGTGTTAATGTGTTGTGTCATGAACATGGTATGCACAAATGACCTGGATACTGTACTCTGCCTATGTGTGCACTCCCTTATCACGACTCATAAGATAACCAAACAACTCTGAAATGCATGCATATATACATGCACAACTTTTCAAAGGCCTTAATAAAGCTCAAAATTCCCCTTTCCTGCAAACATGCCCTATAGCACACAGCTGAAACAAAGGAGAGTGTGACTCACTGTGCAGGACTGCTCTGCTTCTTCAGAACGTCTTTAAATCACCACTGGCCAAACTCCGATATGAGTATTTGAACAAAGATAAGACGGCCGCACCACGGAGGGCCGCGGCCTATTTGTAACACCATTAATCGGTGATTAACAGGTCATTTAGTGGGATTTATTGGGCAAGATAAGCACAGGGTGTGCATCCTGCCTTTTTACAGAGATAGCCTAGCAACACCTGTACTAGTCGTAAAGATGAGTCAAAGAGTCGTAAAAACCAGAGGGTGTATCTGCTGAAGTGTTAGAGATCAGTGAACTCGACCGCCATGTCTTGTCTATCATGTCCCATGTCATGTAATTAAAGCTAAATGCATACAGTACTTGATTTTGACACAAATGGCTGTTTTTGAATTAATCTTATCCTTAATAAATTAGGATTTTCAGACAAAAAGTGTGAAAAAATTGCGGCTGAAAATGTGATTTAAAATACATTTGTGCTGCAAATTTACTGTGCTTGTTTGTGGGGTTGCACAATTTACGATTATATATCAATATGATTATAATATTTATTCCTTTTAATTATGTATTTCTCAATTTACATTAAAAATAGCAATTTCAAATTTTGTTTAATGTCTTCAAATTATGAAAACATATTTTAATTTCTTAATAATAATCTAATTTAAAATAATAATATGGCTGTTGTCGCATCATCCAGGTGGATGCTGCACATTGGTTGTGGTTGAGGAGATTCCCCCTTCCATGTAAAGCGCTTCGAGTACCCAGAAATGCGCAATATAAATGTAACAAATTATTATTATTATAATCAGTGTTGGGGAAAGTTAATTTTTTAAGTAATGCATTACAATATTGTGTTAATCCTTAAAACATAACTAATTGCATTACTTAGTTACTTTTGATGGAAAGCTTAGTTACTTTTTGATGCATTACTTTTTCTCACCTGGACTGGGCTTGCTTGTCTGTTTTATAACAACTGAAATATGATAGGGAGATATTTGATTATTAGATTATAGATATTTTGTTGTACATTTAAAAGTAATGTGTTACTTTACCTGTTACATGAAAAAGTAATCTGATTACCTAACTCACGTTACTTGTAATGTGTTAGCCCAACACTGATTCTAATAAGAAATTATTTTTGTTGTTGTTGTTATTATAAATAATAATACATTTTATCATAACTTGTAATTATTATTATTATTGTGGTTGTTGTCATTATTATTACTTCTACCAACAAATTGTAATTCTAAATTGTAAAATAAAAAACAAGTATTTATGAAAAGTATTATTATTATTTTACAGCACAACTGTAAAATTGCAAAAAAATAAATATAATAAATGAATTAGTCTGAGGCATCATTTTCTGTGAACCAAGACACTGAAAAAAAAAAACATCATGTAATACATGATACAATACAAGTCTCTTTATTTAAATCGCAGGCTTTGCAATTTGTTAATCGTACTAAGCAATATCATAATCAAGCAGCCATAATACTGGCTTTTCTACATGATATGCAACATGAATATCTTATTAATTAAAGTTAGCCTCAACAAACTCAAGACTTTTTTGTTTCATTTTGCATTCAAAGCATTACCCACATTTTCACACGATCCTTCTAGGGTTATCGAGGTACAATTTTGGGTATCAATAAGCTCAGAATGTGACACATTGACAAAATAACCAGTCAAATTCCCAGCCAAAGCCCTACGATGCATTTCGTACAGTCTGACAGCTTCATAACGTACAATCAGAGAGTTTACATTCATAAAGAGCAGAAAAAACAGTGGCCTCATGCGAGAGCTCAGAAAAGGACACTGCCACTCTTGGTCGTTTGACGTTATTCAAGAAAGCGTCATTGAAGCTCTTCAGAACGCAGACGCCAGGGGTCATATTTCAAATTCAGAATTCGCATCACGGCCTCAGCCCGAAATGTCCATCCCAGCGAGTCCCATCTGGGGCTGGCAGAGGATTTCAGAAACAAAGGCGAGCCTGGAGAGGAAGGCCTCTGTCAGCTGTGAAACAGATCTGCGGGGTCTCCCCTGGCTGTGGGGGTCAGAGGCGTCCCGGAGAACGAGTGAGAGCTCCTCTGGGAGAGAGGCTGAGGTCCATCCTGCCCAGGGGCCCCCCAGTCTGGAGGACTGAAACAATAAGAACAGTCTCCCTGCCTCTGGCTCCAGTCAATCTCAACAGACACCCAGAAACAGATGGAGAACGGCTGAGTCTTTCCTGAGAGAAGACGACGCTGGATGTGGACAGTGTGTTAGTGATGTGCTACACTCATAAGTCATTGTGAAGATTGCTGCTGTTGAATGAGACCTGAGGACCAAAGCTCTGTACATAATGAAATACTAGCATACTACACTGGTAAATACGTAGTATTGAAACAGCACATCTGACACAATGCAAAAAGGCACATACAAAATCCCAGACATACTGGTTTCTTCTGAATTATATTCCTCACATATAAATAATTCACCTGTCGTCGTTGCGTCCTCACGGCGATAAGCAGGGGATGGGATATTACGACTTGCTCTGTGTCACATTGAGATGCTGTCACTCTTCCTCACTGCTGCTGACAATTAAATCAGCCTCATGTGTAGCCTATATTTACAAGACCTCTCAGTGTGTTAAAAGGCTTTCATTCTCAGGGGATGGCTGTACTATGGTATCTACACTATTAAAAAATGTGTAGACAAAATGTCCCCATAAGGATGGCAATATCTGAAATCCTTGTTCGTGTGGGGACATTTCTTGGTCCCCATGAGGAAAACAGCTTATAAATCATACTAAGTGATGTTTTTTGAAAATGTAAAAATGCAGAAAGTTTTCTGTGATGGGCAGGTTTAGGGGTAGGGTTAGTGTAAGGGAATTGAATATACAGTTTGTACAGTATAAAAATCATTATGTCTATGGAAAGTCCCCATAAAACATGGAAACACTACATGTGTGTGTGTGTGTGTGTGTGCGGTGAAGAGATTTAGAGTCACACTGGGAGATGTGTGAGTTAAACGCACTGCCAATTACATCTTGTTCATGTTTTTTCCCCCCGTCTAAGCAATTCCGAGTGACTTTGACCAAAATCTCCACTGTATATCAGGACAACTCCCACTAGCGGGAGAACCACACACTAGAATAAATTAAGAATGTGAAACATTCATTTCCCAACAGAGGATGTTCTTGTCGTTTAAATAGATTTCTCGAACCCATGCCAGAGACGCAGGCCAAATGTCTCTCAACTGAGCAGGATAGATCAAGTGCATCTCAAAGTTTTACCTTCCAATCCAACTAACATCAAGTTGGCAACTCTTCAACCTAATACATTTTAAATATGGGGGGAAAAAAGAGGAGAACATTCAGGATGCAAATTTATACTACTGAAGGATAATATATTGAATATTTAGAATATATTTGCTGTAATGCTGTGGACAATTATGGCAACATTGTGGATATTGGAATATTTAACAACATAGGGTATTTGATTTAAACATAAGAAGAAATGGTTTTAGAGTTTAACTTTTCACCAGTTTAAACTGTCTGTTTCCATAATTATATCCAAAAACTCCAAGATTTGTTTACCTCAATGATTCAATTCAATGATTTGAATAAGTGAAAACCATTTGAACTGATTTGAATCATTTAATTGATGCATTGCTTCAATTAATTCAATGACTCCTACACATTGATGATTCCATTAAATCATTTGAATAGGTTCAAACAGTCCACTTCAATTAACTGATTTCTAAATTCAATTATTCATTCCTCAGTGAACCCATTTAATGATTCAAATCAGTTCAAACTGTCCACTTTAATGAATCATTTGAAAAGTTGATTTGTCTACATCAATGATTCAGTTCAGTTATTCAAACTGGTCACTTCAGGTCAATGACTCATTAGGTGTGTTCGACTTAAAGCGGCGCTGCGCAGACCACTCGGTGTATGAAATCAAAGTACCGTGAGAATGATCAGAGATCTGACGGCTCCATATGCTTTCGAATCACTCACGCAGGATGTCCAGCACTGCTTCAAGTCGAACACATTTATTCACATGAATGTTCAATTAAATAATTGAATCAGTTCAAACAATCCACATCAATGAATTGATTTAAAACTTAAAGATATTTTTTTAACATTTACTTTGTTTCATTGAAATGACAGGTACTAATTGAAAAATAAATAAATAAAATCACCAATTCAACTAATTTCAGAGCAAATACATACCAAATACTGTGAAAACACTAAAAATATAGCTTTAGCTATCACTCGGGTTATTCCTGCTCACAATATTTGTGTATGTGTACCAAACAGCATATCTGACCTAGAGGCCTTTCCTTATTTGCCAACTGTACTGCACCATGTATTCAAGCACAAATAGAGTGCATTCGATTCAACAGAAGATCAGTTTTCTCAAGGTCAAGCTTCCTCCCTGAGATTTCTCTGTTCTAATCTCACCTCTTAGAGGGAAGACAACTTGACCCGAGCCCTCACTTGGCACCATCAACCCATATATGAATATGGCACTCTGGGCTCGAAGCCAAGACAGAAAAAAAAACATCTGTAAGGTTGCCAGAAACATAAGCATAGCAAAGAGGCTGGGAAGAAAAAAAAGTTGAATGCCTTTTAAATATCATTCAGGAGATGGCAGATGAGATTGCAGTGTAATGGAAGTTGGATAACATATCAGCATTTATCTGATGGCTTACAGACTTTAATAGTTTTCAGGACACGGACATGGGATGCCGGAGGAGTGCCTCAGGGTTCGCTACTGGGACGCACAAGTGTGATTACAGGTTGGCGTGCGAAAAGGTTAATATTTCAACCCTGTAAAAGAGACTTTGCTCAAACGATTGCTCAAACCTTATGTTTAACAGCTGATAGGACTGGGGAATTCCACCTAATCTGATGAGCGCATCACTCTGTGGATCAGTGATATTTAATCACTGACTCTTCACAGCTTTATGACTGCATGTTGTGTGCTATAACTTTACGACCGTAATTCTTTGTGGATTATTCGGTGAGATCGAAACGGATCAGTGGATTCCTTTAGAAGTCCAGAAGTCCAGCGCTTTGAAGACTGACACTCTACCCCGGTAAGATCAGAACCGTGCGGCCACGCCTGAGACGGCACGACACCATCTGTTCCCTCTCCAGTTGCTCGAGAACACATAAAAGAAGCAGGAACCCATTTACAACACGCAACTTCCTGTCTGACCGTAATTGCTCTGGAGCTCCCGTGAATGTCATTCATCCCCTGAGGATGCCACTTCAACACGGCTGACATTTCTTCTCTCAATTAAAATCCCTCTTTTATGCCATATATAAAGATTTGTGCACGGCAGACTAAACGCTGCCAATCATCGCTGAGTTTTCTATCCAGCATGCATTCAAAACCTCACATTAGCTGTTTTTACCATGCACGCCAAGCAAACATGTTTCACATCAAGATCACTGGAATGAGACACAGCTAAAACGACGTTAAATGCAGCAGGATGCGAGCCTAATAGATGGTTTATTTTTATAAATAAATTGCAGGGTGCCAGAAAGCTTAAAAAGTGTCTGTGTTGACTCATTTTTTGTGGTCGAGGATCATGGCAACCATGCAAAGTTAACATTCGGGGTATTTCCACGAAGGACGAGTAGCATGATAAAGTGATTATTGAGACAATAATTATTATCATCAAGACTAAAAGTAGGAGAAGAAAATAAAAATCAAGCCTGAAAATTAGCTGTGATGCCGCAAGCTTTCAAAGTGGAATAGGCTACAGCCAGAGGAAGGCAGAACTGAAATAATCCTTAGCATAGCAGCAAAAGTGCCCACACCAGGGACCTTTGCCAGAAAGCTTGTCTTACATCAGCAAAGCACAGGCCAACCTGAAATCTGAGCGCGCGGAACAGTTTCTCTAGCGAGGGCTCTAATGCCAAGCCAAAACCCTTTGTATCCGTTAGCAACAACAATAGGTGTAAGAACAGTTCACTGATTATGGCAGGATCTGTTTGGCTAGCGGCCAGACAGCACTAGCATTATACTATTAGGGATTTTATTGTTGTGCAGACCTCAAATATCTCAGAAAAGTGTGAACAAAGCCTCAGGAACACAGAATTAGTTCTGCTTGGTTTCTGATAACACTGCAAATGCTGTTAGTAAGCTAAAATTGAGATGGGGGGGGGGGGTATTATTAATTAACCTGGATTCATTGTTTTAATCCACTCATAAACATACTGTTGACATTTTATTCAATTCTTTTTATGAAACCTTTTGTCTACATTTCGCCCTTTATGTTGCTCACATGCATATGTAAAATCTTTAAGCACATTAAATGCAGATTTGTTCACTACACGAATTTCGCAGCAACTTACAAAAAAAAACTGATTTTTGAGTGGCTTTGGTACATCTTACATGTAAAATCAATCTTTCACATGTGTTGACATGGTTTTACATTAAAAGTTCAGATAATCTGAAAGCAAATTGAGGGATCGAATGTGATTACCATAAATCACATGGTGTGTGTTTTTTTACATGTTAACACTTACACAGTAAAATATGTGTGGTTCCAAAACATTTGACAAGTAAATCAAATGTTCCTGATGTGTTGATATGGTTTTACATGCAAAGTTCAAGCGATCTGAAACTAATTTTAAATGATTGAATGTGATTAATATATAATAATAGTTTAAAATCTTCAAAACATTAAACCCACATTAAGTTCTACACATGAAAATCACATTTAAATTTGATTGATTTTGTGTGCTTTCATAATGTTTGACATGTAAACCCAATGTTTTACATGTGATGATAGCATTGTTTCACAGACAAATGTCAACGTTCAAATGATCTGAAAACAATTAAAAATTTGACTAATGTATTTCATGTTTTTTCCAGAATGGACTAAATTTTGATGAGCATAATACAGCTAACTTCATAAGTGTCATTGTCATGCATATGAAAAATATTTAGACAAATAAAAATGCAGTTTAAGCTCAATACATAAAATTCATGTTATGTTTAAAGTGTAAACAAATGATCAGAAAAAAGCCTCAAATGATCTGAAAACAGATTGAAAATGATCACATGCAAAGATTGTTCCCCACACACTGTTGAGCCAATTAGAAAATTTTCAAATTCCTTCACTTCTTCTCCATAGTTATACTCTAGAGATGACAGCACATCATATAGCGGCTCCTTAGCTACAATTTCAAGGTCAGGCTTTGGATAATTATGCCTCTTGGAGGACTGGTCTGTCTGGGGAGCTCGCTATTCTGCTTTACGCCCCGTCTGCTCTGGGATTAGCCCTGGGGCAAGGAGTGCTTTAAGATGCTGATCAAGCCTCTCACTCAAATTGGCCAGAAAGCTTCATCATCAGCAGGTAAAGCATCCCAGCATGAGGTAAGAAATCAAAGAACACAAAGTCTCTGAGTTTAGGAAGAAGTCTGTGCCTAAGACACCCTTTAAAATAATCTATATAAGTAATATCAACGCCTGCCATACTGTATCAACGCTTGCAAATGAGCGAGATTTTGTATTCGGCAGACTCGGTTTCTTTTAGAAGCCCAATTAGACCGGGCAGAGTTACAAATAGGAGGGGGAGGGCTGCTAAGACCCCGTAATTGAGGAAAATCACTTACCCACAATGCAACCGGGCTGAGGGGGATCAAAGGTAGCCTGTGTATGTGTGAAGGTGAACAAACCGGGATGGGGGGAGGGTCCATGTTTTTAAATCTACTAATTAGCGGACCCTCTTTTTCCTTGCTAATTTAATTCCCTTCTCTTAAGTCTTTTGATTGTGCTCTCTTCACCAGACCGACGCCTCCAAAAGGGAGCGTTAGCATTTCAAAAGTGTATCCAAGCTTTCCCAAATAGAATGGTCACTAGGAAGCTGATCCTGTCAGGCAAGAGAATAAGGTGAAAAGGGAGGGGGTTTGGGGAAGGAATGGCTTTCAATGCCATCTTTTAGATTGAAAAAACACTGGTTTTTGGGCTATAAAATTACCCTATAGAAGACTACAGCTCATCCAACCCAACAAAGGCTGACTTGGGATAACTTGAGCCCAAAGCAAGTACTGCTGAGCACTGCAAAACATGCCAAGCTTCGGAAGTGTCTCTTTGTACAAGATAAATCCCTACATCACAATCTCTCCAAGTAATGCATGTTTGTGCATTTACTTTTCGTCACAAAACCCTGTCTAAAATCTCGGCTTTCATGCTGCACTCTTAAAAAATAAAGGTTCCAAAAAGGGGTCTTCACAGTGATGTCATGGAAGAACCATGACATCACTGTGGGTTCCTCAAAGAACCTTTCATTGAACGGTTTTTAAAAGGAACCATCCCATTTTAATAATCTGAAAGAACCTTTTGTGCAATGGAAAGGTTCTGTGGATTTTAAAGGTTCTTCATGGAACCATAGATTCCAAAAAATAACCTTTATTTTAAAGAATATAGGCAGGATGTGAGATGTAACAGTGGCAAAAAAGCAGCTCTTTGCGGTTCATGTTTTTGGACAGAGCTCAGTCTGCTTTTTTACTCCCTGGGGAAGCTATCGTGGACCCCGAGTCCTGCATGGAACCCCCCTTCCCTTCCTCTGGGCCTAACAATTACCCCGTTGATACGACACAATGCATGAACCCCGTGTCAGCCCCCACTGGGCTTTTCTGCGTGTCGGCTTGCTTTATCTGTCAAAGGCAATGCACTGACCAACAAAAAGGCAAGTCTTAAAAACAGTCAAAATAAGGGGGAGGGGGGGGGGGGGCGTGTATGGAGAACATTCAAAACAGCGACAGCATTAGATGTTGTGCAATAGTGCTCTGAATTTCATTTTCATTACAAATAAACTAGCGTTGAATCAAGATGACACAGATTTTTTGGTCTAATCATAACCGTATGTTGCAGCTCCACTCATTTCCATTTTGGATAGATAGCGATCTAAGCCGAGAACCATCCCAAAACACTTAGTTTCCCCATAATATTGGTCTAAAATCCTCCCAGAACCATCGAGGCATCAAGACGACCCTTTTGAAACCTTTTAACTTCATTCCAGCGTCTCTGACAATCTCTCAGCTCATTCCCAGACAGTGCGACACAGGCATCTGCATTAAACTCCAGCAATCGCCACATCCCTCTTTACCCCATATCACCACACTGGCCCTGTGACAGCTCGAGGGGTACGCTTGCATTCCTCGAGGGTTTGAAATACCACAAGAGTGCAGGAAGATATAAACATGAGAAGCGGTCGCAGAAAGAACGTCCCAAGGGCTTAGAATAAAGCCCGTAAGGGGCATAACGTCCCTCTGAAGCGCATATCTGCACTGCTTCACTAAGTATCGATGTCGAATTCATCTGCTAATTAATCCAATTAAACAGCTCTCACATGCTCATTAAACATTTAGTGAGACTGTATAAATGAGAACCAAATCAGTCTGTTCAGTTTTACAACAAATAGCACAGACAAAGAAAAAAAATTATGACAAGGCATGGACCCATACAGTACGCAATTTTGCCATCCCACCCCATAAGAGTCTGTATAGATTTGTAAACCCACCAGTCTTGCCTTAATCTGAAGCACCATGTCATTTAATTCCGCCTAATTAGGCTTAGGCAGACGTTAATTGGGATTTAGGTGAACGCGGCATACACAGCTCAGTGGGCGCTGTCATTTTTCACAGGTGTGTGAGGATCAGGGTTACTAATCCCTTGGCCTGTTCTCAAAGACTACTTCCTGGTGGGAAATCTCTGGCATTTTGTGTCAAAATTGGCTTTTTTCGCCAATATCGCTATTAGTGATGCTGTAGCTGCTGATGATATTCTTATTAGTGTCATTATTGCTAGTGCAACCGTGCACGGATTTCATCATCTTGACTTCAATTCGTTAGGCCACATGGGAGTCGTCAAGGCCAGCACGCAGGTACTGAGCGCTAGAGACAGATACATCGCTCACCTGCGAGAACAGAGGCCATTAATTGGCCTCTGGTGCCTGCTGTGCCCCCGTCAGACACTGACAATTTATTATTTGCACTTAGGAGACCATCCATCCCAAATTCCACTGTGCGCACCGCAGGGGTTAATTTGATGGATAGTGTTCCAGAGACATTCCTTCATGCTTTATTTTTGTTTCTTGCGCTCTTTCTCTCTCTCGCGCGCAGACTTACATGTATATAGACACACCCACTCCGGCATCTGTTGCCGTATGTGCTTCCTTTGAGAGCCGCCCATTTAGTCTGTATCATAAAAACTTGAGTTTACGGTCACTGCTACCTGGCTCAACCCATTTGATTGACAGTAAAATGCAAGTGAAAATATGATGAATGTAAGATTTTACAAAAAATGCTTCGTCGAACACGCCTCTCAGAATGTATTCAATAACTGTCCATATTAATTTATTGGTAGTTGACTAACTATTTTGCATTAAAACTTTAAATCATAAAAACTGAAAGGCTGCATGGAATATTTGTACGTATAAACTCACACCAAAAGACCATTTAAAGTAATCTTGAAAAAAAAAGTTTATTTAAAAACTTTATTTTTATTGACATCAAGATTTTAGCTCACTCAAATATTCCATACAGCCTCTGAATTAGCATCATAAAAACTTGCATAATAATGAGTAAATTCAGAAAAATTGTTAATATTAATAATAATATTATAGTATTCCATCTTTTTTGTCAAAAAAACCCCCCTCAACTGTTTGTAATGCTAGTGAATTTAGGAATCAAAATATTATAAAATGCACAGTATTAAAAATTTATATTAATTTTGAGATTGAATGTCAGATGACGACAAAAAAAGGTAATATGTAAAATTTTAAAATTTGGGAAATGACCTTGCTCAATTAATATTTTAATTAAAAACAGTAAATAACCTATATTTGGTATTTTATATATATATAAATTTTGTGAAAAAAATGCTGATATTGGCGATAACTACCAATACATTATCCACACCACTTTAAATTTCTCCAATTAATTCTCAACACAAATATCTGTTCACAACCTTAAACAACCTTAAAATCTCTATTCACCGCATTACCACTGTTTTATCAATTACGGATTGCATCTTTGGGTTAAGATTTTCAGAGGTCATGAAAGAGCTGGTTGAATTCTTGACAGATGACATCCGAGCCTATAATAGGGACAGTTTGACGTACAGTAATAAAACGGGCTCCTGCGGTGAGACATGAATCAGGGCCACATGACGGATGTGCTCTGTCTTAACTATCATTTCCAAGCCTCACAACAGCCATGAGCTAATCAGCAAGTTCTCACAGGCCTTACTGTACAACAGACACGGATTAGAACAACACCATCATTCATTGTCACAAGCAGAAAACACTGCTCAGTAGCCAGGAATCAACACCAGCTCCTCATATGTCAACGCTGTTGGGCAAAAACTTCCGGCTTCTTGCTGAATCCACAGTTGGGATTGTCGCCATGTCCTTCAACAGCACTTGAAATGCTCCAGCTGACTGTAAAGCATGGTGGTTTAGACTCAAATCACGAACAGTGTTGCTGGTAATGTCACTGCTGACTACGCTAAAACACAAGCCGTCCTTGACACGGATGTCTTCAGATCTAATGATAGCACATACCTTTACAATGCATAACAAAATTACAGAGCTCTGTACCTGAACACAACCAGGAAGAGGTTGTACTTCTCCATCTCTGGGAGAAGATGAGCCCTACCGTGAAGTTCGAACCACAACCCTTGACCTCTCTCCCTACGGGTGCTTGTTAAAGCGCTACACTGTTTCCTCACTGCGTAGATGCCTCTCAGCAGTGGTGCATCGTGCAGCTAATTCTCAGAGCAACTCCATCGGAATTCAATACAAGCAAGGCACATGGGAAAGGGATCCATGCTTTCACCCGATTTAATTTCCTTTGTGAAATACGACTTCATCCGACAGTCCTTCTCTCCATTTCAGCTCGCTGAGAGACATGGTTTGAGCTGTTTATGCATGATTACATTAATCAAGCAATCACTTCATCTGTAATCACGAGTAGACGTGAAAAAGTCTGTAATTTGTTGCCTTATGTTTTATTTATCCAGTCGCAGTTGTAAATCTATCTAGGCTAGTCACTCTCATTCTCTCTCTCTATTCTAGCTCTGTATTACTGACATATGCAGAATTGCACAACAGCCATTTTAAAACTGTGTCATTTACGCACCAAACACAAATAAATACAAAAACATTTTGTATGCCATTGGTCAGGCAAACATACAGTATACTGCCAACCCAAACTCCCACAATTAAAGTTAAAGCTCCAATCTCCTCCCGAACATCCCGAAAAAAAAAGTCCTTTAGTGAAAACTTCGCTCAGAAAATCTGTCAATAACAGCTGTCAATCATAATGCCACACCCCCACCCGTTATTATAACATCAAATAACTAACAAAAACCAAACTTATTTTAAAACACGAACACTTGAACTTACATCAGAGTGATAAAAACTACCTAAAATGACCAAAACCAAGTGTAATTTGATGTTTTAGTTTGTCCCATTAGATTACATGGAAGTTGGGTTTTAACCTATACTGGGTCCAACCCCCTGGGGGCGATCGAAACGTTTTGGCTTCACTTTTCAAGACTTAAAAACAATGTTTAATAGTATCTAAATGTTTCATCTGTTGAGGAAATCAGCTTATAAATGGTTTACTTTTAGTTGTATCTGCATATAAGCTGTAGGGAGGAGAAAGTACTTTAAAAGCATTTTTGTAAAGAAAAATGACACTTGAGTTTAAGGCTTTAATATTCTTCTAGGTTTTAACTTGAACAATTACTTCAGGCTCAACTCTAATCACAAACTAAACTGAGGCAATAAAATAAAGCAATCAACAGTTTAAGTCATAACAGCCTCCTAAACCAGACTGTCTGTATGAATCATGTGTTACAAGAGCATTACAAACAGACCCAATTCACATTCAGTTTCCTTAATGTAGCAACACCGGGTCTATGCGGACATCACTGAAATCCCAAAGGGAAAGGAATCCTGGTAAATCTGTGACAGTGGTTTGCAGATAAAGAGGCAGAGAGTTTGTTTTAGCAGAGCTTTAGTCAGTTATTCGCAAAGAAAGAGGATCAGGGGCAACGTCAACTGGGATTATGCAGGTCTATTACATTCGGCTTAAGGTTTCTGTCAAAATCTCTGCTCAGAGCAGTTACATCCGGGCCTGCCATGGGGCTAGAAACTGAAGGAGGGACAGTGATCTCAGAATGGGACGGTCTAGCCACAGATATGGGACGGTTTAAGGAAGCAAAGCTATTGGAAACAAACCTCTGTGCATACAAATGCAGAAAAATAATGACTTGCATGATTAATCATTAATGAAAGTCAAAGGGTGACTATGAGAATGGTGAATGTCATAATAATGATGATGATGATAAAAAAAAGAAGCAGTATGAATAATAAAATCATCTAAACTTTCAAGCACCACAGTGAACTTTGCCCAAATGCTTGGTCAAAGTAACAAATGATTTTCTTATTCACAAGAACAAGACAAACAGGTTTAGCACAACCACAAAACACATTAAGGAAGCAAGGCACCCATTATGTCCTTCTTAACACCTTAAAAACTACTGCTTGCAATGATAAGGCTTTAAAAATGTAATATGCAATTTTTAACAGGGTCCTACACTTTTAAAACAAAGATTTTCTAGACTTTTTCAGTCAAAACGAACTTAGGGAGTACAGTTTCTAACTAATGACTGAGGTAAAAAAAAAAAAAAAAAAAAAGACATGCTTTAATTTGATTCAGCATGTCAAGTAATCACTGGATCTACACTGACAGGGTAGAGCTATGAACAAAAAAAAGAAAGACAAAACTGTTTTCATTGTTCACCTTTCCTGTACAAAAACGATACATAATCAGTATTAAGAATGGGCTAGCAGTTCCTTAATTGCTATGGCAAATCAAAGACAAAGTTATAGGCTACCTAATGCTCTCATGTGCAGTTCTGAAGTCTGTGGAATCATTATAAAGCAAAGTAAACCTTTTGAATCTGATGCAAGGAGGGCAAGATAATGAGTAGCACTCTTACATTAGCAGATGATGATAAATGGGGGGGGATACAGTAGCCTATAGACCGTAAAAATAACTTTGCCAAGTCGGTAAAGAGCATTTCGAAACGAGTGTCAGGACAAAACTGAATCTGTCAAGCGTTCACATCATTTCACGCGAGCTTTTAGGAAACAGCGCTGAAAAAGTGCTCGTACAGCATTATTCAAAGAAATGTACGTACCTGTGCAAACGTGTAAAACTGCGATAAAAAGCACGAATCCAATAATTCTCCCCGTCATCGTTCAAATATTCGCGTTTTAGTGAGCTGTTTGTTTTATCCGCAAAATAAAAAGAAAGACAAGAAATCAGGTTTTTGTGCGTTTTTGATCCTTCATAATATCCAAATGGTGTAGGCTATATTTCGCTTTTCCACAAAACTTGAGAGTTCCTCAAATTTCGTGAAATTATTGTTTTCTTTAATTTGGTTGTAATCCAGTTTATTTGTGTTCACACACGCACCCCATGCTTCCAAAAGGAATAAAAAAAACTAAAAATTAATCGCAAAAAAAAAGATTAAAGAAACCGTGCAGGGTTTTAAAATTAACCCCTTAAAAAATAATATTCTGCAAGCGCAGAGTTGGTCACTTCGAATCCGCTGATCGCATCCTAAAAGATCCCATAGAAAGCAGGTGAAGGAAAACGAACTCCAACTTTTCCCCAAAGTTTTAAAGGTGATAAGGTCCACAGCCTAGAAGAGCGACCAGTGTCACATCGTTCAAAAACGGCGTGAATAAGTCATCTCGAACTCAGAAACTTCAGTTTCCATAGAAAGAGCAGAAGCTGATGCTGCTGGAGAATTTGCTGACTGAAGTCCATTGGATGTAATCACTTCCACTTTTCCATTGCTTTGTAAACTCAAAAGTAATTCCGATATCTGCCCTCTATTGTTTTCCCCCTCTTCTTTCAGTTTTTCTCTCAGTGTTTTTAATATTTGGATCTATGCACTGAGGTCCCCCGTCACTTCGGGCTGAGGGGATTCATTTGAAACAACGGTACTTCATTCAAACGAAGTGAATAGTAAATGTCATGGTATGTCCCGGGCTCCCCCTCCGAGCACTGAACAATGGACCGTTCCTTATGAGAATTAACCTCGGTGTTGCCATGTGCGCTTATAAGCGACTTTTGGCTTGTTTTATTTTTTTTACATAAAATCTTTTTATATAATTATAGAGAGGAATTCTACAAAACTGCTGCATTTTGCAACTCTAAAATCTGTGAAACAACAACAATTACAAATATTATTATAATAATTTATAGTTATTAGAAATATTAACTTGTATTTGTTTGAGAAAAAAATCTCAAAAATCACAGTGCAATTTAACATGTAAAATAAATGATAGTTTAGATCATAGTTGAAAATCATCTTGTCAAACTGAAAGACACCCATTTCCTAGAAATACCCATAGCTTTTTTCAGTTTAGGCTAAAATGTTTCCATATATAGCCTACGTGGTTTTAATTATTTTTCTAGGATTAAGTTATTGAAAAGGCTGATCTTGTATTTTATGCAAGTTTAGCTACACTTAATATTAGATATTAAATCAAGTAATTATACCTGTGCAGTTTACTTTTCTAGCGAGATCTGGCAACACATATTAACCTCTTCAGCGCGGCTTCCCTTGTGAGAGAAACGGTTCCCTCAAGGCAATATTCTGTTTGATCAAACTTTAATGAATTTACATTTTAAAAGACATCCCCCGTACTGGTGAAACAGAATAATTTGCTCTTAATTATTTTAAAAGGCGAAGCTTTGTGTGGATTTACGGAGTGCTTTATTTGCATATTATCTTGAAAAGGTGGCCTCGCTGGATTTAAATTAGTTTGTTTGCGAGTTTGTCTGCCTTTATCTACAAAATTGCATTCGTTGGACTCTTATGCCTCTATTAAGGTTGTGGTTTGGTTATTTTAATTATTATTATTTATTTATTTTTCTGTTTAATTTAAGAACATATCTTCTTAAGTAGTGTCTATTCTCCATCTTCATCTGACAGGCGCGCGCCATTCGTAACCCAACACCGCCCTCTGCTGGTCACCACTACACTCCCGCCACCTTCTTAGAGATATTTGAGAAGACGAAATATGCAGTTTTAGGTGCAGAAATACGAGCACTTCTGGTACTTTACCAGTCTATACCTCAAATCTAAAAGTTTGTGATAGTAACTTTTAATGGCCATTTACATAAGCGTTCCTAGACCCTATTTAAGCAGGCTTCAGCCTCCAATTTCAATCCCTGCCCTTCTAAAAATCAACAGAAAGCTGTCTGACATGGATGCATCTCGCATCCAAATGCACAAAATAAAATACAAACCTAAAAGCCGCAATAACCACCTACTGACAAACTATTGTAACATATTTTTGAGTAAAATGCTCAATCTCTTGCAAGGAAATAAATATTCCTCTGAAACACATTATTGAGTGCTCAAAAAGAGCTAAGGCTACAATCCCAAAACTACCCCTGAACTTGCCTTTTTAATATAGATGACAGTAGAAAGCAGACAGGACAGTGAATGTTTATCTTAATTGCAAATACAGTACCAGTGAAAATTGTGGAAACAACTTTTCTCCTACATTTTAGAATAAATGGCAAAACGATAAAATAACACAAATGCAATGGGAACGATGCAGTAAAAAAATGTATTTATTTTCGATTTTTCACCGCAACAACACTGTCTGTTCCAAATCGTCCATATTAAAGTCTTTACATTCAATGTTTTTTAACATCACAAGCAAAAATATTAACATTTGAACATCTGAACCAAATTCAGTCAAGTGTGTCTAATCTTCCGACTGGTAGTCTGCCAAATAAAAAACCCACATTAACCTAAAAAACTTGAGCAGACATTGATCTAAACTACAAACCCAAACCCCATTCACGCCAAGCCTCCTCTGAGATTTGTGTCTGTATTCAATCCAACATCCTGTCACCAAAGTTCCTGACCTTCACCAGACCAGAGCCGTGTCAAAAAAAACTGATAGATATACTACAGGATATGGCAGTTTTATGGTGAGGATATCCATCCCTCACCTGTCCTCTAATAGCACAGCCAAACTACAATTATCCTATTCCTCTACATCAAAACCTCCTTTGTAACGTTTACAAAACCCTCAGAAACGAAAAAAACCTGAGTTCATTGATTCAGCATAGTGTTGATTCAGTGCTAAACCTCCATCAAAAGAGCTCAACATTTCAGCGCAGCATGAAAACAGCGTACAAACACATAAAACTCCAGGCAAACTTCAGTGCTAATCTAACCCTTGTGTCAAAAAAATCGTGAACTTACTCTGGAAGACCTGGTAGCATTTATGCGCCTTGCTGTAGAGATGGCGCGGTGGCACTGGGCCGTGATGGGCTCCTAGCGAGCCTCCTCGCGGACGCTTGCACCACTGGTTTGGTGGGTTCCTGAGGCTTGCTTGGTGAGGGACTCCTGGAGTTCCTCCATGTTGGACGCCCATCATGACGAAAATAGCCAAAATCAAAACAACCAGTGTCATGGGCTCCATGGTGGACCCTTTCTGAATTTATTATTTAGATTATCTTCTATGACTCTCACAAAATCATCAATTTCAACGCACCAACTTTCGTTCATCAGTTGACCTTCAGGGATCCAAGAATTATCCATATAAATCCATAACTCCAGTTACACTTTAAGATTAGTTTTTAATCTCAAATTTACTAAAAAACCACCTCATTCCCCGTCAGGGATGCTTTAATTCATGATAGAACTTTTTTTAATGAGCCAGGCGCAAACAGAGACAATATGGTCAGCGAGGGCCACTCCCCTTTTTTGGATTTCAATATCTTACACATAATAACCTTTATCCTATTCGCTCTGTTTGATATTCAAAGCAAGTTTTCGTGGATGTTCTCTCTTTTCTTGTGATGTCTCTATGTGGGTAAGAGAAAGAGGGGTCCCTTTCGGACTCCATGCTGGGGCGTCTCTTTCAACGTGGACGGACCCCCCCTCATCCACCCTGGGCTGTATCGGTATGGGGGCGAGGGTTTGACACAAGCAGCGAGCGAGAGAGAAACACATACCCTTTCCCCCTGACTAAGACTATTTTACGCCTCCTTTTCAAGCAGCATCACCTAACAAAACAGCACAGGCTAAAACAAAAACATTCTCCAAGAACAATACTCCCCATAGAGAGAAGAAAAGCTCGCTTTCAAACATGAAAGAGAAAAATGTCACATTTTTATCTCGACGTGGGGGCAGTGCATCTTGGGACTTCATTCAGGAAAGCATGGGCGAGATTTGAGCGGCGTTTTGCAGATTTGTTCCTTGTCATTAAAATGACAGTTTAATGTTAAATGAGATTTATTTAGATTAATAATTATTAATAATTATTAATAATAAAAATAATTTATTTCATTTAGATCAATGCAGGTATGTTTATGTGGTGGAAGGCCCTAGTAAAGGCCCTTATGTGAGGAAGGCCCTAGTAAATAGACTGTCGACCAGAAGCGCTGCCAGTTTACACATCCATTCCAATATTATCCTCTACCACTCTTGCCAAAAACTTTCAGATGTTGTCCTTGAGATTACAATCGTGGGTTTTTTTTTACCAACAAAGTTATATACTTTAAAATTCAATACACTATGCTGATGCTTTCGTCACGCTCCAGGTGCTGCCTGGAAGTAGATAAGATGCTCATAAGGGAATTCCATCTTTAGAGGAAATGTTTGTTAATCCCATGGTAAAGCTCTGACAGTCAGACCTCAGTTTAGGCATTCTGATTTAGGGTAGGTTTACATGACAGCGATGTACTCAAAACGGATACTTTGCGTTTTTGATGTACCTACGACAATGTTGTCAAAACGATCCCGTTCACAGGGAACTGCGACAACGGCTATAAACGCTGTATTCTGCTGCCAGGCCAGTAGATGGTGATGTCACTTTGTAAGAAACACTATACGCTTCTATAGACTGAACACGTAATACGCATGCACATGATGTCACCGTTTTCACTTAGTCATATTTTTTATTTATTTACACTGAGTTATTAGTAAATGGTACCGTTTATAAAAATGTGCAAAAGTTTTCAAAAGTTAGCATTTTCAGGCCCCCAAAACACCATTGTCGTGAAAAGGGCCAAAAAGTTTTCCGAAAATGTTTCAATATATATATACTCATATACATACATACATATATATATACACACACAAACACACACACACACATATATATATATATATATATAGGTCCTTCTCAAATTAGCATATTGTGATAAAGTTCATTATTTTCCATAATGTAATGATAACAATTAAACTTTCATATATTTTAGATTCATTGCACACCAACTGAAATATTTCAGGTCTTTTATTGTTTTAATGCTGATGATTTTGTCATACAGCTCATGAAATCCCAAAATTCCTATCTCAAAAAATTAGCATATTTCATCCGACCAATAAAAGAAGTGTTTTTAATACAAAAAAGTCAACCTTCAAATAATTATGTTCAGTTATGCACTCAATACTTGATCGGGAATCCTTTTGCAGAAATGACTGCTTCAATGCGGCGTGGCATGGAGGCAATCCAGAGCGCTCATCTTAAGCTCATCCAGAGTGTTGGGTCTTGCGTCTCTCAACTTTCTCCTCACAATATCCCACAGATTCTCTATGGGGTTCAGGTCAGGAGAGTTGGTAGGCCAATTGAGCACAGTAATACCATTGTCAGAAAACCATTTACCAGTGTTTTTGGCACTGTGAGCAGGTGCCAGGTCGTGCTGAAAAATGAAATCTTCATCTCCATAAAGCTTTTCAGCAGATGGAAGCATGAAGTGCTCCAAAATCTCCTGATAGCTAGGTGCATTGACCCTGCCCTTGATAAAACAGTGGGCCAACACCAGCAGCTGACATGGCAACCCAGACCATCACTGACTGTGGGTACTTGACACTGAACTTCAGGCATTTTGGTATTTCCTTCTCCCCAGTCTTCCTCCAGACTCTGGCACCATGATTTCCGAATGACATGCAAAATTTGCTTTCATCTGAAAAAAGTACTTTGGACCACTGAGCAACACTCCAGTTCTGCTTCTCTGTAGCCCAAGTCAGGTGCTTCTGCCGCTGTTTCTGGTTCAAAAGTGGCTTGACCTGGGGAATGCGGCACCTGTAGCCCATTTCCTGCACACGCCTGTGCACGGTGGCTCTGGACGTTTCTACTCCAGACTCAGTCCACTGCTTCCGCAGGTCCCCCAAGGTCTGGAATCGGTCCTTCTCCACAATCTTCCTCAGGGTCCGGTCACCTCTTCTCGTTGTGCAGCGTTTTTTGCCACACTTTTTCCTTCCCACAGACTTTCCACTGAGGTGCCTTGATACAGCACTCTGGGAACAGCCTATTTGTTCAGAAATTTCTTTCTGTGTCTTACCCTCTTGCTTGAGGGTGTCAATGATGGCCTTCTGGACAGCAGTCAGGTCGGCAGTCTTACCCATGATTGCGGTTTTGAGTAATGAAACGTTTAGAGTTAATTAGTTGATTCAGATAATTAGGTTAATAGCTCGTTTAGAGACCCTTTTCATGAAATGCTAATTTTTTGAGATAGGAATTTTGGGTTTTCATGAGCTGTATGCCAAAATCATCAGTATTAAAACAATAAAACACCTGAAATATTTCAGTTGGTGTGCAATGAATCTAAAGTATATGAAAGTTTAATTTTTATCATTACATTATGGAAAATAATGAACTTTATCACAATATGCTAATTTTTTGAGAAGGACCTGTGTGTGTATATATATATATATATATATATATATATATATATATATATATATATATATATATATATATATTAGTGCTGTCAAATCGATTAATCACGATTAGTTGCTTCTAACATATCCAGGCAGGTCTTGACCACATTACAATTCCATATCACTTCGCAAAATTATTTCAGTTATTTCAAAGGTCCTTAAAGCCACTGTGTTAGCTATGATGAAAAACAGCAAATCATTTCTGGATTGAAGTACAGGAATGCAGGTCACACAGCTGCCTGTCTTAAACAATGCATATGGAACTCCATACAGGCACTGACAAATCTGTTCGGATCTCAGATGAGGAGCGAATCCTGTGAGGAAATCTACGAGTTGCTAAGCCTCTGACCTTAGACCTCGGACACGAGGCCACGCCGGCTGGGAAACACTTTGGTGCACTAAGTGCTACCCTGTCATTCCCAGAGATTCTTCCAAGCAGAAAACTTCTGTGACTTGTCAGCCTGGCTAAGAAACAACCAAGCTAGGTTCGAGAGATTTCTCAGGGCATCTTCAGCACAAGTGTTGTCACTGAGAAAGAATGTCTCGCGGAGGGCCATCTGGGCTGCAACCAGGACATGGATCAACCACAGATTCACATTGAACAACACAAAACATGCTTTTAATCAATGCTGAGAGATCTTAAAGGATTAAAAAAAGGAAACCCATGGAAAGGTGAGGCAAAACAGAACTGCACTTTTCTCAGACAAACAATATAAATGTAAAAATACATCCGACAGGAAAGCGCACAGAAAATGGATGTCTAGAATTGTATGAAAATAGCATAAAGAGGACATTCTCTTCATTCATTGCAAACCTTGTGTTCGGCTTTCAGAACTAGGAGTGGATGGGCTGGGGGGGGGGGGGGGGGGGGGTGGCTGAACAAATCTGTTTCTGTTTTGCCATTCAAAGAGGCCCTCCATGCAGAACCCTGCCACGGCTGACATTACAAAAAAAAAAAAAAGACAGACGGCGAAATGAGGGAAGTGCAAAAGAACGTGAGAGCTTTGCATTACACTGCAATTGGAAGACACAAAAGCTTGGCTAACGGGTAAACAGGCTGTTGCGTTTCCGCTCGCCTGCGTGGGATGAATCTCCTTTAGCACCCAGTATCTGTTCAGGAGACAGAGGCTAGCATCTCATTGGGCCAAGGTCTATTTATTTATTATTTAGTGGTGAAGATAGCAAATAAAAGTGTGCAATATGTATTTTTGTTTACCAGTGTATTGGTAAAACAGATAGATTAAACTGGACTTGTGGATCCACATGCTGACATTGAGGCTACCTTTCCGACATAAAATTTGCACAATACCATGCATGAGTGCATCAGCAGTAACAGGCCGACAGGATCCACATACATTAACAAAGAAACAATGGTCTTTTGGATAACTGTGGAACTTTTCAGCTTGTCCCAATCTCTAACTAGCCTCATCAGAAAGAAGCACGTCCCTCTGCTCTCCGTGTATGCTTAATACAGACTGGCAAGAACAAGACGCATTGTGTTTTCAAGCTTAATTGGCTTAATTGGTTTACTGGTTGGAGAGGCTTAAATGAAAGGAGAAGCTGTCTAAGAAAAACTGAGCCAAGTAGAGCTTTTGTCTTTGGCTTCCATGTGCCCTCCCCACCTTCACAACGGGGGATTCAACCAATCGGTGCCTCGCAAGCTGTTGGACAAGACCCTCACCAGCAGTCCTGCTGAATTATTAACGCAGCCCCACAGAGCAGAGCGAGAACAAACCTGGGTAAGTTTATACTACACTGCAGCAAGGACAACTGGATATTCCTCAATCGGAGCTTATGTATGCTGAGTAATGATTAGAAGATGACCGTGTGGAAAGAACAAGTGGCACTTTTGCTGATTGTTCCCACATTACCCTTGACACAAACACTTACAGTGTCTTACAGCACCACCAAAGCGGAATGGACTGCCAATCTCTGGGACAAAAGGGAGAATGTAATTGAATAATAGAGGCGTGCATCTAAAGTATGGTTGGCACTTGCTAAAAGTTGTGATGCATGACAGTTGCCTACATTTGTTTTCCGGCTTGCAAAAACCCAAGAAACCAAGATGCTGCATTTAATTCAGCACCGGAAAATATATTCTCAAATTGAGTCTAAAATATTCAGTCTAACAGGGTGAAGCTAGTAGAAACAAATAAATTGAAAACCCTGCACTTCGTTTTGATTTGATTCATTTAGGAATGCACATGGTGCATTTCTGATTTTAGAGAGATAGACATATTCTAGAGCATTTACTTTCCAAATCGCACTGATGTACAAAAACATCTGCGCCTGCATGTGTCATTTCATATAGATCTCTCAAGTGGATTTATTTGCACCACAAATGGGAGGATTTACAATATGTTTGACACTGTCTAACACCTGGAACTTACATGTGAGACGTTTCTCTGCAGTAATGGCCAAAAAAAGGATACTTTTCACCTCATTCTCCTTCCCACACACTCCAATGTTCAACCCCCCAAACTTCTTAGTTCTTACGTTCAATCTCTCACGTCCTCTGCATTTAAAAACTTGTCCTTCCGACAGAAACACCGCAAGGGTTCTTTCTGTCTTCCTGCTGCTGTCAGCTGCCAAAACACGCAGGTTGCAGCGATAAACACTATAAATATGATGTACGGCTTATGCATTGCCACTGACCTCACAACATGCGCCAAAGGAGTGAGGGGGAGCAGGTGCCATGCAGATTTATGACACTCAGCGAGAACTTTCACCCACCGCATACTCTCATGCCCCAGCGAGCAAAGAGTCCGGCCCGTGATGGCTGAACACATTCACTCCTCCGTGACAAAACAGTATGTGGGAGAAATACGGCGTGAATGTAAAAATGTGCAATTGTTTGGATGCACTTTCATAACTTTGCCTGTGGCAACTGGCACTGCTGAAATTTCTCCAGCCACCCCCTTGTTTAGAAAGTTTTGGAGAGTTTTAAAAGTTGTTGTTGTTGATTTCGTCATATTCTGCTCTTCTGGCTGGACTTCCATCATGTGTAACTAAACCTCTACAAATGATCCAGAATGCTGCAGCCCGTCTTGTCTTCAACAAGCCCAAAAGGGGTCACTCCTCTCCTCATCTCTCTGCACTGGCTACCACTCGCTGCTCGCATCAAGTTCAAGGCATTGCCGCTTATTTACAGATCGACCACAGGCTCAGCTCCCTCTACATACAAACCAGAAGTCTACGATCGGTCAATGAGAGACGGCTCGTCTCAGAGAGCCACAAAATCACTCTCCAGAACATTCTCATTCACGGTTCCATGCTGGTGGAATGACCTCCCCACCCTCGTCCGTAATGCAGAATTCAAAAGACAACTGAAAACTCATCTCTTCCGTGAGCACTTAACATAAAAAAAAAATAAAAAAAAATATTTTCCTTTACCTTTAAATCCTCCCTTGTCTGGCTTATGCTACTCTGAGCAATGCCTGAACTTTGTATTTTGAGCACTTCTGTTTTTGCCTCTTCACAATGACTTGACTTGTCTTTAGTTCTCAGTTGTAAGTCACTTTGGATAAAAGCGTCTGCTAAATGACAATGTAAACGTATTCAAATAAATTGATGGAGGTTGTCATTTCTTTGGAAATTGCATTTTAAAAATAGCATCACTACTGAATGTCCAGTCAGATGCAAATCAAAATTTGTCTAAGCTACATTTCAGCATTTCTGAATATGCTGGTTTGGAACCAACACACGTTTTTTTCAAATCTGCCAATCAGGTAAAAACTCATTTGACAGTCATGAGGGGACCATATGGACCTCCAGACTCAATACAAAAAAGGGGGGTGTTGAACTTTTTTTTTCATCCCGTCTTTTCCCTTCAGGAAAGTGCAGGCCACTTATGACTCAAGCTTAAAAACGACTTTGGAATTTTGAAGGCTATTTAATTTTGTGTACCAAATGGCGCTTAGCTGGCACTTGGCAACAACAAAACCACTTTGTATTCCTTCACCCACACTAATCTCAGCGGCAATAATAAACAAATTTAAATTCTCTATCCTGTTCCAAACAGACGTGTTGCAGAATAATGAGAACCTCGGCACCACCAGCTTCTTATCTTCAACTAGTCCTCTCCTTTAATTCTCAACAGCACTCCAGTCACTCTTGACAGAATTATCCTGGTTCAACATTGAGAGTTTTGCCTGATGGCCCTATTTCCTAGGACGCAGGGTGAGTTAAGCTCCGGGATTTGTGATGAAAAGAGATTGGATGGGGTAAAACGAATATAAGAAGTGCCCACATCCTCTCGCTCTTGTGGAGAAACCCCTCTGGTTGACTGCGGTGGAGTGATTACATCTCAAGTGGGATCGGACCTAAAGGAAGGACCTGCATTTACCATGTTTTCCACCCTGGGGAGAAGCAAGCGCTTTGTGGGGAATATGCTTTGTGGATAAGCTCCATTGTAAGAGTGCTTGTGTTCCACGAGGGGTGGAAAATTTTAACCCTGAACGTGTGGGAGATTTGCATTCACACCTCCCTGAGGCAGAAACCACGGCCACTAATAACACAGGGCATTAGGAAAGCAGTCATACTAATGATTGTGGGGCCTTCAAGGTCAGGTCTTTAGGCCTCAGCCGGACCCTGTAATGAGGATGCACAGGAGACGGGACCAATAGACCCTTGTTACACCTGGTATTAAGATGCGATTTGGTCGATCTGATCTCAAGTAGACTAGGGAGATATTCACATTTACACCTGGTACACATTTACACAAGCTCAAAACAATATAGACACCATTTACACCAGTGTTTAGTGTCGTCCACCTGTGATCCGATCGACCAAAACGCATCTTAGTACAAAGAGTAAATGGGGCCAAAGACTGTCACACCCAGACAACCAGGTGCATATGGAACCTCAAGACATCAAGTTTTACGCAGCATTTTGGACCCTAACAGTCAGGGGCGTAGCACCAAATTCTGGGCCCTGTATACTCTCAATGTCAGTGGGCCCCCTACACATGCCATTGTACGATGCAGGTTAGCAAAATGAAAATTCAATTTTGAATGAATTCTTTTTTTTATTATTTGAATATAAACAAGTATAAATAGTGTTTAAATCTATAATCAAATCAGATTAATGACTGGTTCTTTCATTCACCACCTGAATTGATGAATTGGGCCTACTTGTGCTCAAATACCTTTCAACCTTAGGCTACATCGGGTTTGTGTACTAACATTTTGATCCATGATACTGATGCAAGCGTTCAAATTAAAAACATTTATTTTTGAACAGGAGAACACAAGAGACAACTGTACCCTCAGAAACCAATCAAATAAGCTAAGCCTGCCATAATGGGGAAAAAAAGTCAATTATAAAAAAATAAAAGTCAAATGAGATGTAATCTACATCCCAGTAAATCCCCACTGACGAGTCTTTTTGTTTGCGAAATCAGTGATGAGATCTGTAAAGTCTACCTGTTTGGCCAATTGGCTTTCAATTGACAGAATGGCGAGGCTGTTTAGTCTATCCTGGCCCATTATTGATCTCAGGTAGTTTTTTTACCAGTTTTAATAAACATAAATATCAACAAAAAAAAAATTAAATAGTAAAATAATGTAGACAACATGTTCTTTTATCAGATTTATTTTAGAGTAGAACTTTAAAACTTTAACTCTTGTACTGAACCATTAATTCTTCCACGGAATAACAAAAACATGAATGTTGAGTAACATATTACTCATCATTACACTTTATGTAGTTTGCAAGCTCAAGTGTGTCCTCACTCTCAGTACTCCAGGGTTGAATAAATCATCAGTGCATGTGATGGAGGAATGCACAGTGCATGTAGGGGGCGTGGCCTCAGTAGCCCTGCAGTGTGCAAGTGATTTAATCGCAGTGATATTTAAGTGTGCTGCATTAAATCTGCTTGTTTTAGCCAAGATTATGCTACAATATATTTTCCTCAACTATATTTAATTTCCCTGTTAAAGGAATAACCTTTCAGTTTTGTAAATTCCCATTAATTCCCTTATATTCCTGTTAACTCCCATGGAAATTTTCCAACTTTGAAAATTCCCAGAATTTTGGAACCCTGTTCATTGGCTTTGATAACATCATGAATTTATTGAGCATTGACTATAGCTTTTAAGCACAGCACTGTGCTGCAATGCTAGGGCTTTTCATCAAACAAAAATGATAATTTGCTTTATTGCTCAAATCAATATTATCTGTGTGCACTTGAGAACACAGTGATATTGGTAGGCACATCTACATGTGCAGAAATATAGGCAGATAATTTATTAAGGAGTTTGAGAATATATCACACATTATAAGCAATAGTAGGGCTAGTAACTTTACACTGTGCTGCCACTATTTCCACCACTCCAATAGCACTAGGCAATAGCACACACATTGAATCAAAAGGCTTACTTATTTAAGGTAAACAACTCACAATTAGGAAGCAAGGGGGAGCTCGCCCTTTGAGCAATGATCTCACCTTGTCTTTCCTCATTTCTGCTCTCAGTCTCAGCCTCATCAGAGAGTCTGGTACTGAGTTTATTCTCTCAGTTGGTGTTATCAATATATTTTGAAATGAATAATGACATCAATTGGAGGGCCCAATTAATTCGAATTAGGTTACAATAAAAAAAAAAAAAAATTTTATGGGATTTCGAAGGGCCCTCTCCCTAGACGGGGCCCTGGGTAGTCAGGTCAACTTTTCCCCCCACTACCACACCCCTGCTAACAGTATACGCAGTGTTGCTCCAACAAGACGCATGAAGACTTTGCATCACAAATGGATGAAACGCTTAATCATACCACTCAATCCATAGCTATTCATTCTATTTCAAAGATTCAATCTACGACAAGGGCAAGATTTACAGAACACTTTCATGGCATACATTTGAAATTTCTGGACAAACATTTGCTGTGTTGACCTTCAATTTTCCTACTTCCCTTCAGTCTCAAAAGAGTTTAAATAAATAGCCTGTCAGTGCTTACACAAGAGATCTTTCTGCCTTCAATTTGTATAAGAAAACAGTTCTAAAAAAATAAAGACAATTTAATGCATCTTTGATGCTGATTTTTTGGGGCTAAGGGCTTTTGAGACAAAAAGTCACCACCATGCTTTGCACAATAATAGTCTACAAAGATTACAGGCCTGTTACAAATCCTATTGCGCTGATTCGTTGAAAAATACTTCCATAGACAGCTGCCTTCTATGGCAGCATACTAACTGAAAGAGAACATCATAAGTGACTGATCTAGGAAGGTCTATAGAAACTATTTTGGGTACAACTTTTAAACTATTACTGCTACAATCCAGTATTGAAAGAATTACATTAATAATGTAACGTTTCACATCTAGTTTTTTGTTGTTATTAAGGTATTGCAGTTACCAGTAAAGACATATTTGAAGCTGCCTTAAAAATTTGGACCAAAGAAGGTATCTTAAGAGGTAGAACGATTAAGTTAACCACCTGTATCACTGCCTTTTGAAATGCTTTAAATGCATCATATACTACCATTCAAAAAAATAAATAAATAAATGAATACTTTAATTCAGCAAGGACGCATTAAACTGATCAAAAGTGCTGTTGTTTTGAACTTTCTATTCATCAAAAAAAAAAAACATGACAGTTTCTTAAAAAATTAATTCTGAAGGATATGTGACACTGACGACTTGAGTAATGATGCTGAAAATTCAGCTTTGTTATCGCAGAAATAAATAACGTTTTAAAATTATTCACATAGAAATAAGTAATATTGTGGAATATTAAAACAGCCTTGGTGAGCATAAAAGACTTTTCAAAAACATTTTAAAAATCTTACTGACCTCTAAAACTTTTGAACAGTAGTGTATGGAGAAGGTTCTGACACAGAGCTACAGTAATATCTACAAAGAGCTCTCAAAATGTTTGCTGAAAGCAGCAGAATAAACACAAAAAGAGTGTTGACAATAAGTAACATTATAAATATCTAACACTATAAAACTCTATCATGAGTTTAAAAGATCAAGTCAATGAAAGAACTAAAATATGTAAAAAAAATTGTCTGCAACAATACTTAGTATCTTTTTTTCTACCATAGTGAGGCAGGCAATAACTATCATCTTAACTGTATCTTTGTCCTTGTGAGATTCTGAAAGCGAGTGCTCTCTTGAGGCTGTAGTGTCATTCTCTATGCTCTCTACCAGCTATTCTCATCTTCCACTGGATCACCCACGTAGTCAGAGACGCCTTTTCAGATATCGACTTGTTTCTCCAGTGAAGGTCAAAAATGTTAGCAAGCTTTCACCAAACATAACACCACACACGTTGCAGGAGATTCTCTGCTCCGGCCCCCCTGGCCCCTAGAAGGTGAACTCTATTTCCACTTAAGCAAAAAGGGTCAGGGATCTTCTCTCGCCGATTGACTCATCTCATCTGAGTGCATTTAATCTGGAAATTGAGGTTCTGGCTGCCTCTATTCCTTTAAGTCACAAGTGTCAGAACATTCATGGCTTATCTACCGAAAGTAACATAGAAAGGGTGTCCAATTTTCCCAGCTTGACTTAAGTAACATTTGTAAAGAATATAAACTGTTTATAAATGGGAAAACCTCACTCAATACAGATGCACTGACAGAATTAAGGTGAAGGTTATGCAAAACCATCCATGGAAATCCAGGTGGAATAAAAGACTCTACGGAAGGACCTGCAATGATTGGATCAGAAGCAGGTTATATCTGCATAAAAACTTGTCATGTTATCACCTGGCAACCCCTGGTTTTTCATGCAAAAAAGTAGTAAAAAAAAGTCATAAGCTCAAGGAAGAGATGAAATCACACAATAAAGCAAAAATGTTATCTAAATAATAGATATAAGAGAAGCTCTTCTGTGGTAAATATAAAGCAGTATTTTTAGGATTAAAAATAAATAGCAGTACCTGTGTAGCCCAGAGAGTTGTCATCATCATGTTCTGCAGTGGGGGCTTCTGTGGCCCTATTGCTAGTCCCCTCCTGAGTCCCCGTGTCTGTTGGAAGTAACACAGACTCTGAGTCCTCGGGCAAAGAGTATTGGGCCAACGGCATCATGGTAGCGCCCCAGTATCCCTGATACCAACAGATAAGCAGTACTAGGCTCTGCAGACAGTGACTTTTAAAAAGTCTCAGTCTGCAATTGCGACCTCCAAACTGCATTATCATCATATCACGAAATCGCTTCAAACTTCCCCAAAACACCATATATAGAAGCTCCAAGGTGTTAATCAGTTGTTAGCCATTAATCCATTGGAGAATCCCAAGAGTGCAAGTCCTAAATATGGTGTTTTCCTTCTCTTCACAGGCTTAAAGAGGTGCAGTTAGCCCTGAACGTCTATGTGTATGTCTGAGGAGTGACAATGTGTGCCCTCTTGCAGCAGACGGTCCTATAGAAGCTCATGGGCAGAACTAGGACGAACCAAATGCAAATACACACATAAAGTCTCTGACACACACCCTATTTAGCTCTACATACAGTCATTGACTGAACTAATTCCCCAATCAGCGCATGTCGCTTTTCTGGAAGATGGACTGACAGCCCTCCTCTACGCCGGGTTTAGAAAGGGAGGATCGGGCAGGGGGTGTGGCAGATGCCCCCCATCATGGCGATGTGTGGGATAAATCAGACTGGGGCCATGCCCACTTCCATTGTTGGGCACTGACAGGGGGTTAATTTGGGATGAGGGGAGGTGAAGGGGCCTGTTTAATATAAAGGGGGTCAGAATGGGCCAGATGACTGGGAAGCATCCTGTCAGGACCGTCATGGACCGTGAATTAAGATTGGCATCATTTACGGAGATAAAAAAAGCAGACAGGCAAAACAAAAGGAAGTCATTGGAGAGCACTTAGCGTTCTGCGAAGTGTGACCACTGTCTGTCCTTTCGTTCACCCAGTCGCTAGAGCTCGTGCTACGGTTTCAACATTTTAAAATCATAATTGAGTGCTTAAATGAATTTCAGGAGAGGTTAAATGCCTATTTTATGACTTGGGCCACACTAGTCAGCACTTGTGTTGATGCATTTAGTGAAATTACACTTTTAGTCTGCTATATGCTGAGTTGGCCGTTTCTCAACAAACACCTCACTGAGTACGTTCGCAAAATCTCAAGTTGAGACCGTCAGGAGACTGTTGGCTATCTTAGATTGTGTTGGAATCATTCAAGCAGTCAAAATACAACATTTTTGCACTTTGCACAGATTCATAAGATCAAGTTCACAAACACTTAACATCAAGCATGCAAACACATATGAGTCTGTCTGTTTGTGTATAGACACCATATTTGCATTACCATAGTTTCACCATTGTAAAACCCCCATTGTCTTTTTTTGAAGCATATACAAGTATATTTTCGAACATGCACACAGTTTACAGTTTTAAACAACCAAATTTACTGTACATTTTTGAGAAACATATAACTAACCCTACACAGAATTAGCGCATCCCACAGAATTCTGAAAAATTGGATCAACCGTCCTTCACAAAATTCTACATAACAAATTGCATTAAAATCAATGCATTAAAATCAAATTTACATCTACACATCAAATATTTTAGATAATTTGCTAATACATTTAGCTAACAATGTGCTCTCACTTGCATTTTACAGTCATTTAAACGAATTTTGTTCTAAATGTATTCATCTGAAAACTACTTCAACAATCTGAATATTTACAGCTAACTTGAAACTGCATAAAATATGCAGTTTAAAAATACAAACCTATGAAATGTCTCAATTTAATTTTGTTAAATGAAATATATATATATATATATATATATATATATATATATATATATATATATATAATCTTAGTCTCTAAATTTAAACCATGTTTTCACCTACTCCACAAATTTCCTCCTACAACTGTTTAAAAATATGAGAAAAAGCTTGTGAGATTCTATGTGATAACTACCAAACAAATGCTCAGCTCAAATACAGTACGTTTCACAAAGACATTGACCAAAAACTGACATAGAAAACTCAAACATATTTGCAGAAAGCACAGATATCGTGTCTTCCCAAGGAGAACCAATGCGTGAATATTATAGTTCCAAAACTGTACTGACAACTGAAAGTATAATAGGTTTAATTGTGGACTTAGAGAGTGAATACTTCACGACTCATTAACAGGTGGTGTGCCCAGATGCCCTGGAAGACACACAAGCAAAAATCTGGTGCACCCTCAAATTCAAATGGCCCTGATCCACACAATCCAATCCAAAATGCCCTGCCTCCCCTGATGACTAATTAAAGAGAACCTTATGCAGCTAGCTGACATGTCTACATGGACACATAAGGAGGATGTTGCCCATGCAACCCAAAGCCCTGGCTCTGTCCTCATTTTCAGAAACACAGCAAGTGTTCTTGATTTCTGGCTTTATTGATTTAAGGAGAAGGTGATGTACTAGCTCAATAACAGTGGACCCAGACAACCCACATAAACACAACCGCAACAATTGGATTCGTTCATCTTAATGGCTTTAAAAATCAAGGCCATTTGTTGGGTTAGACATCAGTCGGTTCATTGTTTTCGAAGGCAGGAGAGGCTAAATGAACTATAAAGAAAAATGAGTTACCATGTTAATCAGTACACTTTAACACCTCTATTTTAATGGCAATTTCTAATTTTTTGGCTCAGCCTAAAGGCCCTGACTTATGAAAGGGGTTTAATTAAGTCAAACGACCGAACTAGCCTGGCCACAAATTAATATACGCACGAAAAAAGAAATATGTGAATGGTGCACCCAGACTGCAAATTACCAAAGATTATGTTGAAAGATCGTGAGGAAGGACACAGCTGCAGCTGATCTGCAGAAAAGAGGAAGAGAAGCCACACACACAGAGAACATGTGATTACAACATCCAGAATGTACCCACTCGTCTGAAAATAACATTAGATCAAGCTGAAAACCTTAAATTAATAGCATTGCTTGATACCTGAAACAGTAATAATATCAACCAGCTTGTGCCAGCAACAATCCAACAATGGTTGATCTAAAACCAGTTAAGATCCACAATCTTACAGCTTAACTGGTGCAAACTGCTCTAATCGGATTTTTAGAGGTAAAAAAATAAACAAAATATGGTGCCTCGTGTGCAGCTTTTGTACAGTTTATTTTTCTAAAATTTTGAATTTGGAGTTCTGAATGTCTTCTTGGTCAGAAAACTGTAATTTAATCATTTGAATATTCACAGCTAATTTCACCTAAAATAAACAATCAAATACACATCTTATAATATTTATGAAATGTCTCAAATACAATTTAATTTTAGTAAATGTTATGGGTATAAACTTCAAATTTAAAATGATAGAATATGCCGCAAAAAAATTATTTAGTAAATTTATCTTAGCCACACTCTTTTCAACTTTTTGTGTGTTTTGGCCAGTCATTTACATGAAAATGTCGTTTTGGGGGCCTGAAAAGCAAACTTTTGAAAACGGATTACAAAGAGCAAGTTTTTGAAAAGGATACAGTTATCTTCTCCGTGTAAACTGCAAAAACGGTAATCTTTTAAAACGGTGGTGTCATGTGTATGCGTGTTACGTTTTCAGTCTATAGACATGTAGTGTTTCTTTACAAAGGGACATCGCCAAATTTGAAAATTTGAAATTTGGGTCAAATATAGACGAACCCGGATCCGTGTGAAAGAGGATCGTTTTGACAACATTGTCGTCTGTAGAGAACATGTTGTCTTCACCAAGCGCTTACACAGATGCACAGGAGCGTTTGAAAGCAGGCGTCTATCAGCAGATATATTAGGAATCCGCTGATTAATGCCTGCTTACAAACGCTCCTGTGCATCTGTGTAAGCGCTTGGTGAAGACAACATGTTCTTGAAGCGTTAATCATTGTAGCCAATCACAGACATATGTTGAGCGCATCAACACAACGGCCAATCAGAGACATATATGTTGAACCCATCAACACAATGGCCAATCAGAGACATGTATGTTGAACCCATCAACACAATGGCCAATCAGAGACATATATGTTGAACCCATCAACACAATGGCCAATCAGAGACATGTATGTTGAACCCATCAACACAATGGCCAATCAGAGACATATATGTTGAACCCATCAACACAATGGCCAATCAGAGGTGTTTAAGAATCCGTACAACAGCTGAGGGAAATGCTGGTATTGTCACATTTTATAAATTTCAGTACCTTCTTGGTACCGAATTCGGTACTTTTGACAGCACTATCATGGAATGTAACAAAAGTTGTTTGTATTTATTGAATTTTAGGGTAGGTTTACAAGTCTTCTGAAGCCATACGATATCTTTACATGAAGAACAGAGTAATTGAACCACAAGAACTTGAGGTTTTAATAGCTGGAAATGATTCCTCTCCATGAACGCACACACTCCTCTCATTCAAAAGATACATCCAAACATTAGCATTACACAGTTGGTCACGAGACACACAAGAACAAATGCCATTTTACAATCTAGGCTGACATAACACTTCTTCTTGCGGCAATGTTTGTGCAAAGGATCTGAGTTTGATGGTGTATGGAGACGGTGATTGTCTGTCTTTGGCCCGGTTCCTCACACAAATCAATCGTTTGGCCTCGGGACATTTGGAATATTTGTACTTTTGGATAAATTGTGCCTGTAGTAATACATCTATCTACCTGTTATATTCTGTGTTTTATATTATATCATACACAAACAGGTAGGTCTAGGGGTGGGGTTGGGTTACATGCTCAAACATGTCTCAATAGTACAAATAAAAAAGTGAAATAAATGTAAATAAAACCATGCTGACTGATTAAATTGAAAAGCACACCCCAACATATCTTTCAAGATGGCAAATTTATACACCAATGTATAATTTCATCATGATGATGAAATTCCAATGCCCATCGTGTCTGTGTATGATGCCAAAGGTTTCTCAGTGAAAGCAATGGAGTACCCTGCACATTGAAAAATGACACTAAAGAGGTACCCTGTGCATTTAAAATGGCAAAAAAAGTGTTGCGAACTCATAAATTGGGCAAGAATTATCAACAAATACCATGGTATTTGTTCAAATACTCAAATTACACATTAGGGTTTCTTTATAGAATTAGAAGTTTGTTCAAATCCTTAACTCTATGTACGAGCAACTATAGTAGTGAAAGCCTTACCAAAGCACTGCTAATACCAGATCGAGTTTTGAGAGAGCAGCCCATCAGGGGATATCATCAGGGCTCCAGCCGGACCACACCAGGGGCCGTGGTTCTCTGTGGGTCTGATTAACTCCCATATTATTGAAAATTACCAAGGGAGGGATTATGCAGATGAGGGTATTGAGGTCCACACGGTGGGCAGGAAAGCAAGCATCATAATGAGAGACTACAGAGGAGGTTTTCCTTCTGTAAGGGACATTTACAGACAGGGAATGGGGGAGAGGTGGTTAGAGGAAATTAAAGGGTGGATTCAGAGAGCTTAGGAGAACCAGACCGTCTGGCATCTAGATATTAAATAAAGTTGTGGCCATAGACATTTATATAGTGCTCCTGAGGTTTTTAAAATTTTTATGTAATTCTTAGTTACGTTTCAGTTAAGTTTCAAGCATGAAAGTCTCATATATCTCCTAAAATGCCTTAAGAGAAATATAAATAGAAACAATTGACATACAATAACAGTAAACTGAAAAGTATACAGTGTGCTGAAAATCAGAATACTAAAAAAATTGAGTTTTATTCAAACAATCTTTGATTTTGAAATCAAAGTTTGCTATAATGGCAAATCAATCACAGTTTGAGATAACCAGATGAAAAGTGAAACTTTCTCTGCAGGTGGAAAAAACGAGAAGCAGGAACGTTAAGCAAGAAGTTTATATTTGTTCTCTATTTAATCTCATTACTATATTAGAGAAACAATTGAGATATAAAAAAGATCTCATTTGTGATTTTTTTTTTAATCCTACAGGGAAGGAAGTTAAACAAGCAAAAGTGTGCATATATAGGGTGTTCTCGCAACAGCAATCTCAAAAAAATATAATAATATAAATAAAACAGGCTTTGTACAGGTTTCATTTTGTTTTGGCAAGTATTGAATTACTTTACACAGAGAAAAACATTTGATTATGCAATAGGCATTATACAAAATGTATACAAAAAAAATTGCCTGATAAATATCGGTGGCAGATACACTGCTGCATCTCTAATAAAAAAGTAATTAAAATGTAACTTAAATGCAATGCCCACTTGAAGTCGTCATTGTGGTTGAGTATTGGAAATGCCAAGCATATTATTCAAATGCTCAATGACAGTCAATGGTGTAAGTCAATGACATTCACTCGCCATTATGTTTGATAGAAAGCCAAAATTGTTTAACTGGTAACAAAACAATGAATAAAGTAAGACAGACTGGCTCCCAACCTCATTTGCTTTGATTGATGTGGTTGGATGTAGTGATTACGCATCCACTTGTTCACATACTCAACTAGGAATGTGAACACGAGACAAATAAGTCCAATCATCTGCTGACAAGTAGACCTGAAACACATCCAACAACCACTGCCCCAAAAAAAAAAAACAGTCAGGAATTCTACAAGGAGAACGTGTGATTAGCGCCGGTGCGAATGCTTGTGGCTCACAGAGTCACTGCGGTCATAGCGTGTTCAAGTGCCTTAGGAATAATCCTATCAATCTACGTCAAAATCACGGCAGGCCTGTGAAAGCCAGAACAGCTGGTGAAGTCTCACGCAGCTAAACAGAGCACATGATGGGCATCGCTCAGGCCACGGAGGTTAAAGCCTTTCGGTACAATAAGCTTTTCTGTGGCGAGTAAATGAAAGCCACTTCAGGGCTTGAAGACTGTGGTGAAAGAGCACAGCTGTTGAATGCAGTGTCATAAAAGCCAAGAGTTACAACCATGATTAATGATGAAGCTCTCTACAAGGACAAGCCACCTTCAATCTGACAGACACGCTTTGCGAGGTTTCACTCTGAGCTCTTCAATTTTATGAGCACATTTTTGGACCTCTGAAGGCAATTGTGTACTTAGAAGCCATTTTGGTGTCGCTAAAAACAGTGCTCCAACACATTGAGCCTTGGTGCTAAAGTTGGCGGCTGAACTTCAAATCACACTTTCGACACTAATCAATGCCATTCTTTCATTGTTCTTTGTACTATAAATAAAGGGTGAAAAAAAGGGAAAAAAGTAGAAATTCAAGCTACATTTGAGGCTTAAAAGTAATGGAAGTGTTTTTTAAAATGTAAATATATATTACAATACTGCTGTTTTTACTGTACATAACTTCTTTCAAAAACATTTTAAGAAACCTTACCAACCCCAAACGTTTGAACGGTAGTCTAAATAATTATCTCCACCGAATAGTTCTTTTTTTTTTATTCTGCACTATATAAAGCACACAGACATTCATTCTGAACACTCAGTCTGAGATCCACAGTACATTCCTTCAAGGTCATGGTTCTTCAAAAACAATGTTGTTAGAAAAGGCCTTTCAACAGTACGAGCTTTCCTCCGGCCTCACACCACTGCCGTCATTAGCAAAGTGCCAACATGACAATAGAAGGGGAATTCTTCTAGATTTATTACGAGTGTGACAGAACCTCGGCTAATTCACCAGAGCTCCAGTCTTTGAAGCTGTGTTTCTCCACCCTGTGTTCCTGTCTGAATCGCATAAATCTTCAACTACCGCCACACTTTGTTGTGGGCAAAACAGTCGAGGTTTCATTCCGAAAGAATCTCTGCTTGATGATGACACATTCTTTGACTTATTTGCATGTGTGAGAGAGAAACAGGGAGAAAGTGAAATATGGCTTTTACTGCAATTATTCTATAAGCTCACTCATCCTGAATTTATTGAATACATTTTATACAGTATATAGGTATTCTTTAACTCATGCTGCGTCCCCATTTGCCTACTCGTACTACACCCTAAACGTATGCACGGTTTTTGTGAAGGAAAAGTACATACTTTTGAGGGTACCACCAACTTCATCATAAATGTGTCTTTAATGGACCGCTCTGTCGCTCAGTTACATGTCTCCTGTGACCGCCAAAAGTGTCCTGTCATTAATCTTGTCAGTTAAAATCCTCCACATACAATTTAATTTAATTTCCTACCGTATTGGAGAGATATGTATAGTAACATGTTGATCTGCCAGTGGTGGGTCTTTCATGCAAAGACTTGCGTCCGCCACGTTTGTAGTTTAACACATTTATTCATGTTTGTAGTTCTAATCAAATCCTTGTCCAATGTGCAATGGGGGGTGGGCAATATTAGCCATTAGAGCATGCATGGATCTGCACTTCAGATTCTAACCAGAATCCTCAATATACAGCTGCATATTATAAATACACACAACAGTTTCTCGAATTTGATTTTGATCAAATCCCCTTCGCTTTTAAAATGATACTAAGACAAAGACATTACTGTCCTCAGCAGACATTCAAACTGATTTTGTAATTATGAACATAAGATTGACTTATGGAATATCAGGAATATCAGCAAGATGCAGGTAATGCACTTGCTAAGCCGATCTCTCTGTTTCATTATACTCCACGTAATACAATACGTTCCTTCATTGCTAGTTCTAAAGTCACGTTTTAGAATTAGTAACAGAGGCTTGGGCTCAACTGTCAACTTGAGATTTGAATCCGCGGCGGAAAGAAGTAGTTCTGCACAAAAAAGGGTTTTAAAGACACTTGTTGTTTCTTATTTATTTACTCCCTCACTTGTGCTGTATAAACGCAATATCACACTTGTAGCCGTGCGATATGGCCCTATATCAGCATGGCTGTCATTGTCAGTGGCCTCGTGCCTATGGCCTAATCACAGCCATGCTGATATACAGCCACATCACACTCCTACTCATGTGATCTTCCTCATATTGGTAAACATGAGTAAATGATGATAGAATTTCCATTTATGGGTTCAAATTTCCCTTTAACAGACAATTGGAATTGGAATCGAAAATGGCCACGATCTACAGGATCATGATAAATCTTGAAACTTGAATTTCTTAAAATGATTCAAACAAAATAAGGAGATCAATCGAAGCAGTTCATTTACAATCTAAGAATAATTACAGTGTGATTGTTCAGTTGAGAGCTGCTGGTCACAGTTGACCAGCCTTCTGATCCAGAGTCAGGCAAGCTGAACAAACAGCAAGAGCCTATCTGCCTTTTCCAGACACACAAACACACACTTTTATACATTCTTACATGCACAAACATGTGGATCTGAAACCACATTACGACAGCACAATTTGCATCCCTTCAAGAGCAATTAAACCTGAAGAGGACCCAAACCACCACCTGAAACATTGATATTTTTTATTGACATGCCAGGAAAGAGTCTCAAACCTCACGTTCCTCGGTTTCAGATCTCGGATCTGAAGGAGAATGATGCTGTTAAATGGAATGGCCATCTTTAACCTCAGGGTAACTGTGGGATAGAGTGGGCGTAATTCGTACTGAAAGATTTACTCTGTAAAGAATTCACTGTATATCAACACTGAATAAATGGTTTATGCTCTCTGAGAGGGGATGATGGAAGGCATTTGTGGGCGATCAGGAAAGCCCAGATAATGAATTATAAAACAAATTATATAAATGATGTTAATTATGATTAATAAACATCAAACCCTAAATTTACAGCTTGAATATTAATATTGCATATAACCTTTCAGCGACACAATAAAACCAGCCAAAATATTTAAGACGCACACAAGTGATGTGGATGTGTAGAACTTCTAAGTGTTTGAATTCTATGAGTTTTTGTGGGATTCTGGCCCACTTACGAGTCTTTAATATCTCATGATGACAGTATTTATTATAGGCCTTTATGAGTTTATTTTTATTTTTTATGGCTGATTCCAATTGCTGGTTTTTTTTTACAAGCAAATGGGCCGGTTCCGATACTGCCAATGTTTTTCGTAGTTTAAGCAAATTTATTTGTTGTATATTTGCTATATTTTAGGCAAAACTGGCCAAAAATGTATTGTATTTATTGTATTAAAATGCTTTGGTTGCTTTTCATTTCAAATGCCTACAGATATTTATCTAAAAATGCCATTGAAACTTTTCTGAGGGCAGTCATTCATATAAAACCTCACCCCGAATTCAATAATATTTATATTTTTCAAAAAAAAATTGAGCAGTGAGATGGCTGTGCCTGGTAAAGTATTATCTCTGCGTTTGTCTTTAGCGTGTCATGTCTCTTGCCTGTCCTGTTTACAGACTTCGTAATGTTTCCACACAAATGACATTTTGAGAAATTATTGCAATGCAGTTTGGGTGCAAATCTGGTAAAAAAAAATTAAAAATAAAATTAGTTATGAATGATCTATAGTTCCTGGTTAAACCTAATTGCTCACTGAGGTTGTGACATAACCATTCATAATAGTACAGCTTAGTAATGAAATATTTAGTTTACACGTCAGGCTGGATTGAAGTTTTGTGCTTTGTGCTTTTTTACTCTTTATATTATCTGTTAAAACTCTGGGAAAACTCTTGAAAATGCAAACTTATTGTCTTACAGGCAAACAAAAAAACAATGTATTTTCAAAAGCCTCTTTAGTAATCACTCTTTAGTCCCATCACATAATCAAACCTGAACTTGTTTTTACTTGAGTCTTCGCTGAAGGGACTGTTGACTGGTGACAGCATAATTACAGGTCATAAAACAAATTGAAATATTTCACCAGAACCTGACACATCTCATTAGAAAATACACGTTCCACACGGCTGTCGGTTTTTGGCTGACACGCCGGATGCAATACAATGTGATGTGATCATTCAGGTTACGGAGACCCGTGTACGATTACAAAACACACTTCTTCATATCCCTGGTTTAACGTCACACAGCAACAGTATAATGTGTCCTTGACAGATCTACTGGTAAACACGGCCATTCATTTGGATAAAGACCTCTTTTAGGTTTGTGTTCCGGTATGAATAATGGTGTCATCGCAAAAAATATGTTAACTTCAGCCCCACTGTAATTCAGCAGAAACCCACCTCTCTCTCACCTCTCAACTCTCTACACAGTCCACATATTCACACAAAGCACACACAGATAAAATCGATAAAATACCGTGTGTGTGTGCGTTTGAGAGGAAGAGAGAGTGGGAGAAAGAGAGTATGTGCTTTACGTACATGAGGAAAAATTCTCAGTGCTGCATTTTATACTATTGACCACAATGTTTTTTTTTTTTTTTTTTAAATAGACTCGAAAATTATGTTGGCATTAGTGGAATTGCATTTACATGGTTTAAATCATATTTATCTGACCGTTATCAGTTTGTAGCAGTAAATGAAGGGATGTCTAATCGATCACAAGTTCAGTATGGAGTACCACAAGGCTCAGTACTAGGACCATTGCTGTTCACTCTGTACATGCTACCCTTGGGAGATATCATTAGGAAGCATGGCATTAGTTTTCACTGTAATGCTGATGATACTCAGCTCTATATTTCTTCACGCCCTGACGAAACTTACCAATTTACAAAATTAACGGAATGCATAGCTGATATAAAAAACTGGATGACTAATAATTCTCTATTACTTAGCTAATTCTGAAAAAACAGAGATTCTAATTATTGGACAAAAAACTTCCTCATGAAATAACGTAGAATACTGTCTAACACTTGATGGCTGCTCTGTCAAGTTCTCGTCGTCGTTTAGGAACCTGGGTGTGCTCTTTGATACCAATCTTTCATTTGAAAGTCACTTTTCTAGTATCTGTGAAACCGTATTCTTCAATCTTAAAAATATATCTAAATTAAATCATATGCTCTCAATGAAAAATGCGGAACAATTAGTTTATGCGTTCAAGACATCAAGGCTAGATTACTGTAATGTTCAGTCTTATGGGTGGTTGCCCTGCACACTTAATAAATAAACTACAGCTGGTCCAAAACGCAGCAGCTAGAGTTCTTACTAGGACCAGGAAGTATGATCATATTAGCCTGGTTCTATCAACACTGCATTGGCTCCCTATTACACATTTTAAAATATTGCTGATTACTTACAAAGCACTAAATGGTTTAGCTCCCCTGTACTTGAACAAGCTCTTAACGCATTATAGTCCATCACGTCTATTGCGATCTCAAAATTCCGTCCAGTTGGTAATACATAGAATATCAAAATCGACCGCTGGCGGTAGATCCTTTTCCTATCTAGCACCAAAACTCTTGAACAGTCTTCCTAACATTGTCCAGGAAGCAGACACACTCTGTCAGTTCAAATCTAGACTAAAACACATCTCTTTGACCTAGCATACACATACCACATTATAAACTTCTAGAATTTAGGCTGCATAGATTAGGTCAGCCGAAACCGGGAACACTCCCCATAAATCCTGATGCCTACTCTAATATTAGTCTCTCTGTTTATCCAGAGATTTACCGCAGTCCACCGGATCCAGGGCATATCCAGATCTGATGAAGGACCTGCACCTGGACACGACGACAACGCAGTCCTGAAGTGTCAACTAGTCTCTCCCCTGCGAAGGCCCCCTTCTCCTTCCCTTTACCTATGCACAGATAAAACTTTGTCAAAATAGTTGACAAACTAATGGCTTCAAATGGCTATTCGGAAGCGATAAATCATTCTGCGAATGAGCAGGCTGGAGTGCGTTAAGGGTTTTCTGTTAGAACGGTGTCATGTAAGTGCCCCCTAAGTTAATAACTAATGATCTTTGCAACGAAAGTGAATTGATGAAAACTAACTTCAGCTGGACAATAACTTTACTTTGGTGCTGCTGTAAAGCCAAAACAATCTCTGTTACATTAATTTCCTATTATCACTCTAAAGCTGGTTTGAAACAGTACATTGTTAAAAGCGCTAGGTGACTTGACTTGACATAATAAAACGTAATATTTTGGTAAAAAACATGGAAATAATTTGTCGTTTTTATCCTATTGTTTACTATATTTATTTGCCAGGACAGTGTCGTTGTGGGTTTTGGTTCTTTTGCTGTTGTCGGCTTTAATGGCCTTTGGAATATCTGAAATTTGTAATAAATATAATCTATATTGTTAATCCTTGTTCACGTACTATTTCTACTGCGGTACTGTATTTAAACTTTTATAGTAGTAAACTACATAGTTCTGGTCTGTTCATCATGAAATGCAACAAAACCCTGGATGGATCTGGCTACACCTCTCAGACTGCAACGCCTCCATTTGCCGTTTGCTGCTGAGTAGTTATGCATCCAGAATGCAGATTGGCTTTAGTACCATCTGCTAAACCAAACATATTGATATGAGGATAAGAATTTCCATTCCTCCTCTCCCTCCCTCTGCTTCTTTGTATTTTTTTTTAAATAAACACAGCTCTCAAAACAAAATCTGGAAGCTGTGGTCATGGTCACAATGGGGTCTATAATGCATTAGGTCTTTGAGCACACCAAATCTGCTGTAACACAAATGAAAAATGAAAATCTTTTTTTCTATTTTCATATGACTAGAGAAAACAGATGAAAGAAGAGTGTCCTAATGGTCAGCAACCATCACTAATGCGTCCAGTGCTGCCGTGATGCCGGTCTGCCTTTGAACATTATGGGCAAACGTCTATCATAAAGACAATTTAAATATTGATCTACTGACCCATCACAGTGTCAGATGTTCATTCTGAATTCTGATGATTCTTAAATGGTCTCAAAATTATTTAAATTTATCTCCAGTTGACATACTCAACCAGTTGCATTAGAAATCGGCCAAAACAAAAGCTTTATTTCTGCTTGTCTCTCGCTATTTAAAAGCACAAAAGAGAGGCCACGGCAAAAAGTAACTCGCACACCTCCCATTGTTTCTCTTCGAATTTCCAATTAGCATGTTAATTAGAATCAGTGTGTCCGTGAAGAGTCTGTCTTCATCATTCACATAGGAAGCCAAACGGATGTGCCACTCATTTCCTTATATCTACACCATCATAGCCACGGCAAAATAAGCTGTCCATCACAGAGCTTGTGAAATCGCCTTCTAAGCAGTTTTACTTTGTGAATATAAAAAGTACATTTTATGAACCCTTTTGTGTTTCACTGCAGCTTTAATCGCACTTTTCAGACACGTCTCGTGCTTCTGCAAAGCCATTGAGGTTTCTTGCGCTCGCACACAAATATTCCCAAAATGACAAAGCATCCCCTGTGGAAACCAGACTCGGCACTTAATGTCAATTTACACTTCATTATGACATCACATAACATAAAGAGTCCGAAACCATCTGAAGCCTTTTCTGCCATAAAGCTGTATATAAATGGTAGTCATGCCTGTCCATTCCTTATTGTGGCCAATTGTTGCTTTGGTTCGTGCTCATTAAAACAGCGTCTGAAGCACATTTAGGTTGTGCTCAGAATTGTACAGTATATCATAATAAAAGACCTGGTATCCTGAAAATGCAGCTAATTATGTGTGACCGTCAAGTGACCTAGAAGGAGTATGACAGGGGATTTGACATTTACATTTATGCATTTGGCAGACACTTCTATCAAAGCGACTTACATTGCATTTCAAGGTACACATTTGCATTTTTATCAGTTCTTGCTTTTCCTGGGAATCGAACCCATGGCCTTTGCGTTGCAAGTGCCAACGCTCTACTGTTTGAGCTACAGGAAACCTGAGCTGACATGATGAAAGCTAGCACTGCTCACAAAAAGTCAAAAACAATTACATGTTCAAACACACACTGATGGAATTCCTTCTCTTATATGGCTTATAGCTTTCAGGGACAACTAGATTACAGAGGTCTGAAAAGCTATAGGCTACACCTTCTCAGTGCACTCTCTCTTAGCTTTGACAAGCAGGCTAACACTGCACCACTAGCATCAGAACAAAATAATGATTGCTTCCCAACACACCTACAGCCCCATCCAGTAAAAATCCATCCAGTAATATTTAACTAATATCTAAAAGCCTAATGTAAACAAGGTTGAGGCCGAATTAGGCTTACCTGCTGGAAAGGAAGTCAAGTTTTCATCTGGGAAGAATCACATCAACAATCTTGTAGAATCCTTAACAGTAGGGCTATGCTAATGTTAATCCATGTTTTGACCTCAGTTATTGGTGAGTATTGTACAATTTACATACCTCATCTTTAAACCTTGAGGTAAACATTATACTGTGTCAGAGAAGTAGAATGTCAAGACCAAGTCAAATTATCTTAACCCTACATATTGTACACAGCAGTGGTGTAAAGTATTTGAGTAAATATAAGTAGTTTCTGTACTTTTTGGCTTCTTTGTAGTTTGACTGATCAAAGATCTTAACCCCTTTTACTCTCTACATGACTACATTTTTGATGCCAAATATATGTGATGAGTAATGCAATTACTTGTTACATTTTGCATGGCACCTAACTTCTTCTGCAACAGTTCATTTCTGCTGCAAAATAAGTGACATCGCCATCTACAGGACATTGAAGGTACTATACCTTGTGTGTTTTGCCTTTTCTTGCCCCAACTTGTCAACAAGGCTACTTTACTTGAATGTGAATGCATTAGCAGGTAGTTACTGAATCGCAGGTGTTTCATATATGAGATGAGGACGTGACTGCAGCCGGTGATGAGGCCAAAACCAGCACATGCAGTGCAAGTAGGCTTTGACTATTTCATTTTACTCAACATTATTTTATTTATGCTTTATTTTGGAGGTTATTGGTTGACTTGTGCCCTTTTTTAGCACTTGAGCTTAACTGAGACTTGAGTGTTTTTATGTTTAGGAGGCTGTTGTGTCGACCTCGATTTATTCCAATATTGAGGTGTTAAAAAAATGTGATTACTCTCCTCACAAATTGACTGTTTCTAGTTTTTCACTGCCATGTCTCTTAGGGGCCATTTACACCACAGTGTTGTCAACTAAAAACAGAAAACTTTGTGTTTTGGCCATTTCGGGGGCCTGAAAACGGTATCAAAGTGTACGTCTTTGAAAACGATACCGTTATCGTCTCTGTGTAAACTACAAAAACGCGATTTTGGGAAAACACTGACGTAATGTGCATGTGTATTATGTGTTCTGTCTACAGGAGTGTAGTGTTTCTTTACAAAGTGACCGCCAACTACTGGCCTGTTTTTAGGCGTTTTCGCAGATCAGTGTGGAAAGGGATCGTTTTGACAACATTATCGTCTATGCGCGTAAAACGCATAAACGTTTCCATTTATAGTATAACTTTGTCATATAAACGTACTCCCAAGCTGCATTCACACTACCAGAGAATTTATGATGTTAATGAATGACATTCATGGATGTTATTCCATGTTGTAGACAACATATCAGTTTACTTGCCACTAAAAACAAACAATTCGGAAGGAAAAGACTAAATATACAGTAAATGGAATCAATACATAAAATGCTTAATATTAAAGATGAACGAGAAACAGTGAGTGCTCTTTGCCATCGGGACTATTTATCTGCGAAAGCACAAGCGTAACATATCATAAATTATAGGAAAGTTGCTGACCGCTAAAATAAACTTCTCCATCTTGTCTCAATCAGTGTCTCGTTTGAATAAAGTTAAACATATCATAACTTTGTCGTGTGACTGGACACGACTACATCCTGTCGTCAATGGTCACTGTCGCTCGTGTCACTGGGAAATCACCAGCACTCCATTGAAATGAATGGGATCATGTCACTGTGTGACGCTAGTAGTGTGAAAGCAGCTTTGAGGTGTTGAGGACTAGTATGACTATTACATTCAGTATGAGTAAAATACTTTAAGTACTGTTAAAATTAGATACTCTAACCGCCGGTTTCACAGACAAGGCTTAAGCCTAGTCCCAGACTAAAATGCATGTTTGGACTGTTTTTCCTGAAAGCTACTTGCACTCACATATCTTAAAATTAGTAAGTGCCATTGTTTTTTCTCAAGATGCACACCAGTAATGTTTGTTTCTAAAGCACGTTTATAAAAGCTATATGTCCTAATTGCACTAGGTCTAATCCTGGCTTAATCCGAGCCCTGTGTGAAACCAGGCCTAAGACTTTTACTCAAGTGGTATTGGAATTGGTAACTTGTAATTTGTAACTTGTCATTTTGGCTGTAGGGTTTCTTTGCTTTTACGTAAGTTTTTCACGTAGTCTCCATTAATTAAATTAATATTTATTTAATTGTTTTATAAACAAAATCTATTAAACTTCCTAAAAGCAAATAAATAAATAAATATGATGAATCACTAGTGAAAAGAAGAAATAACAATCATAAGTTTGTATTTTATGTATAAATGGCATTATATCATGGTAACCATTTTCAACAAAAAAAATAACAATAATTAAACCTAATAATATAATATAAATATGAATATAAAAACAAATCCCAATGAGAAAACGGATGTACAATCCATATGTACTGCAAAGGTGCCAAATAAAAACACATCAATTATGGAAGAGTGTTTTCATAAGCCAATGCTATTTTCACTAAAAATGTTAAATACTATGTTAGATAAGGTTAACAACAAAATCTAACAAACCTATTAAACATACCAAGTGTTTAACAAAGCACTATGTGCAGCACTTCTCTGTAAGTGTGAAACCAGGAAAAGGTGCCTTGAATGAGACAGAGAGTCAATAATGTGTGCGAAAATGAGGACGCCTAGGGACTGTAAAGGAAAGCAAAATTTCCTTCAAATGACTCCCAGATCTGGTTTTAACTCTGTAAGTTCTTTCCTGAGTAGACTTATGACCATATGACCCCCATCATATCCCAAGAGTCCCTGGGCCGCCCCCTTTCCTAACGCGCTGCCTCTCATAGCCCTTTAATTTATTGGCTGTCTCTCATCCTCTCATTCCACCTGTTTTTTCGCTCCTGCCCGAGAAAGTTTCGATTCCACACATGATTCACTACCCGCTAACACCGAGGTCAAATTCCTCTCCGCGGAAAGCGTGAGAGAGAGTCCAGCTATTAAAAACTGCTCTCGATATTTTATTGAAAAAAAGGGAGTTTTGAAGTCGATATCAGTCTGTCACTGGGTCTATGTCATCAACAGCAGGAAATTACACATGCACAATGTGTTTTAAAAGAATATGCTGGTGATTACAATTTCCCCCGGTGACTAAATGCAATTTTATTGAAAAAGCCGTTTGAATTCAATTGTAGAAAACTGGATTGGTTCCACAGATGTTGCGAGGTTCAGACTTCCTCGAAAAGTGGCTCTGAGCTCTGACCTTGTGGAGTGTACAGTAATTGAGATTCACAGCTCATTGTTAGCTAATTAAAGACACTCAAACCTCCTGGAGCCCAGAGAGAGAGAGAGAGACAGAGAGAGAGAGAGATTGAGAGAGAAAGAGCAGCAGACATGAACAGTGACCTCTAAATGAGAGACGGTGCATCTGGGTCCTTATTTTAATTAGCAGCTGGCCAATCACGCAGGTCTTTATTATTCTAATGCTCATTGTCTATGTTTAAGTCAAGACCACGCGTCGCTCACACACCTGCTCGAGCACACAGACACAATTAAAGAATTACAAATTTACATGTAGTCAATATGACAATTGTGCAAGGTTACATACAGGGATGTTTCTTTAACTTTAACTTTCTTAACCTTTCTTCACATATCATGTTTCATATTTAATGTCAAACTCACTGACAATGTTGTTTTCCTGGTTAAAAAAAATACTTTTAATAACATTTTTAATTGTTGGTCAAAATGACATTCAAGCTGAAGGACAGTCAATATGTGAGAACAAATTTAAGCAATTTTCACACTACTATATAGATAATGAAATGGTTTCTGATTTTTTTATATATATATAATACACATATATAAAATAGTATATATCACCCTTCAGAAATCATTCTAATATGCTGATTTGCTGCTCAAGAACCATTTCTTATTATCAATGTTGACAACAGTTGTAGACTTGGAATTAAGCCCTTATCCCTGTTGTTGAATCACGGGACCGAACACCAGTTATTATGTCAAGAGATCTCTCATTTATTATTAATTGTCAAGACATAGGAGAGAAAGACAATTTACTGGAGAGATAATGTCTTCATGCCTAGCTTTCTCTGAGCCGATACACAAAGGTTGGGCGTTTGTATGCTGGCCAAAGGAACTTACATTATCTTTACAAGGTAGAAAAACAAGTTGTTAATGTTTAAAATAGATGTAAACATTATGATACACAGTTCTTTCTTATAGAGAATACTTCAGTCATCATTTTCATAGCCTCTCATAGGAGAATATATTCTACATTGCATGTAAATTCTTATGTGGTTAAAATAACCAATATCCATGTCTCTGACATGTATCCTCGCACACGTTTTCATGCTCACTCTGATTCATGCACTTCAAATATCACAAAATACATAATACAACTGATTATGAATACTAATAATAAATGATAATAATACTGAAAAATAATATTAAAAAATAAAACTGTAGTCTTCACTTGTGCTGCTTAATACTTTTGTGGAAACCATGAGTTTTTTTAGATGAATAAAAGGTTCAAAAGAATAGCATTTATTTGAAATAGACATCTTTTGTAATAAAATACAATAAAGTCTTTAAACAATCGAGACAGATTGGAAATTAGAGTAAGATTGCAACTACGAGTTGTAAACCAAACAGCTCAAATGTGTCAGCACACAATTCACATTTTCTAACATCCAAAATTTATTTTCGAATTGAGAACAAACAAACAGGTATGAGTGTCTACTTTCATACTGTACACATCCGTAGCTGGAAGACTAATGCAAAAACATTATATAGGCGACTTTGAGAGATTCAATCGAATAGACATACAGTAAGAATTAATGATGATATCTGCCTTCATCTTTTATTCTTCTGCTTCACTCTCCTTAGCAAACACATTTCCGTGAGCTTTCACAAGCATAAGCGTGTCCGTTTCTTCACTCAGTGAGATAATATTGTTCCTCAACAATCACTGAAATGATGTTTTCATACAACAGCCACCAAGGGAAATAAAAGCCACCTAACTTTATTCAGAACACTCTAGCAGAAGGACCAAATATTCACTCTGTTGTCTCAACAAGACCTGACAGCGAGGACATAATGTTTTTATTTATTTATCACGTCCACTCAACTTTCCCAGAGCACCTCGTCCTCTTTTCCCTTTGTGTTTGTCCTCTTGCAAAACACAAGCCAGAATTGTGTCTGTTTGTGTTCATCTGGTTAACAATGCATTTGAGTTTACTTACAGGTTATGACAGCAACCTGCCTAGCTACTGAGTGTGGCTGACGTTATCGCTTTTAAAGGTGAGCTGTGCTCATGCATGTAATTGCAGCACAGAGCATGTGCGGCTAAATGGACGGTTTATGAGTGAGCATCATTAGACTGCACATCAGACACCACTTCCTAAACGCTGATAGGTAATGGAAGGATACTCATTTTATTTTCAAAAGCTTTCTGCTGTAGTCATTAGTAAAAAAGAGTTGCATTATAAAGTAGAAAACAACACTGTGGTAAATCAAAATGATAATGGGCCGGGTATAGATCCCTGAGGAATGCCACTGATAAATTTCACACATATGTGAGGTTTTCTTTTATAATACCATCCAGTGTTTCATTTTCAGCTGGTTTCTGACACTGTTCTCTAAGATCTTTACATCTTCACCAAAAATGATGTAGCAGTCATGTACAATTCCCCCAATAGACCACTAGGGGCAATGTCTTAATGTCATATACTGTATCAGTACAGGTGTGTGTGTGTGTGTGTGTGTGTGTGTGTGTGTGTGTGTGTGTGTGTGTGTGTGTGTGTGTGTGTGTGTGTGTGTGTGTGTGTGTGTGTGTGTGTGTGTGTGTGTGTGTGTGTGTGTGTGTGTGTGTGTGTGTGTGGTTGATATCAAATCAAATGGAAAAAAATATTTGTGTGTATAGAAACCATCATACATTTTTCTCAGCATTCTTTGACAAATAGATAAATTGGCAATGCTTCATGTAGATATTCACCCGTAAGACACTAGTTCACTGTTTACTGATAAAACACTAGTAAAACACTAGTCTTTTATCTATTTCATAATTTATTTATTTATTTTTTTACTTTTTAAATATTCTTTCAAATATTTTTTAAGTTCAAATTAAAGTCTGAAATGTGGTTGATCTCGGAGATGGTTAAAATCTGTTAAGAGAAAATGAATGATCTTGACCTGTGCCACGTTACAAAGTTAAATATCTAATTAAGTTACATAATATTAAAATAGAATCTTGGTTTATGATTCACCTTTTCCAAATCTAAAACTATGCAGGATAGTGGACATAAATAAAACATTTTGTAAAAAAAACTTTTACAAAAGTACCAAACTGTTTTCTGTCTTCTTGAAATGTGGACACCAGATGCTTGTTCTTCGGAAACATAAGGATGTTGCTAAAAACTAAAAAAACTCTACCTTCTTGCATGTTAAAATAAAAATTGATACTCTAAATAAACTAAGTACAACTAAATAAAACTGACGAAAAACTCCTCAGCTCATCTCCAGCGCGCACCTGTGAATGATCGAGCACCTGACTCTGCTTTCGCACCTGACTCTGCTTTCACACCATCGTAGTTCACAGAGAGAAGAGGTCAAGAAACAGATGGTCGCAAGCGTGAAACCACATGGAACCCCAATGTTGAAACTCAAACAACATTGAGCCACATAGACAGTAACCAGCACATGATTTATGAAGTCCCTGGATCAACACAAAGCAGTAACACTGACCAGAGAACATTTGGTCCATGCACACATTTTTAACGGAAACAATATGTAATGCTGTTGAAACACGAAAGTATCTGATTTAAATTAGATTTTAAAAAGGCCGCGTTATGGCCTTTTAAAAAGTCTTGATTTTGTTGTTACGCTCTACTAGAATAGGTTTTCATGCTTGAATGATAAAAAAAAAACATTATTTTTCACATTTATGACATTGTTGAAGCAGCTTCCCAGTCTGTCAGTAACACTAGTTAGTTCCTGTCTCTATGAAGCTCCTCCTTCTGAAATGCACAAAGTGCTCTGATTGGTCTGCTGGACCAGTGTGTTGTGATTGGTCAACCATTTCCAGCATTTTCAGAAATGTCCCGCCCCCTTACCATAAATCGCAAGTTTACTAACACACTACTAACTCAACTCAAGCAGGCCTCGTCCCTTTATTCTGTGTATGCCTTGGATGGGATTATTAAAAATGAGGAATATTGTGACATGTCCGTTCCCAGAAGAAAAATCAAGACTAAAATTGAGGTGTTTCAGGGAGTTCAGAAACAGTGCATACTGATATAGAGAACAACTCGCTTTGGAGTGACTTTGTAACTTTACAGAGCAATTTTGTGCTCAAATAGCAACCTTATACACTCTAAAGGAAGTTGAAAATGTAAAAGCATAATAGGTCCACTTTAATACCAAAATGCCATCTGCCAGGATATCTCCAGAAGAGGCTGGGATTCAGATCAGCAATCACCAAACAGACTCTTTGGTAGTCAATCAACTTCACCACAAAGAGTCTACTGACAATCTTAAGAGTTGATAGTGTTCTGATGATAAGTACAGGCCTTCTATCCTCTGCACTTGCATCTAAACATCACTAATGGACATCTTAAGTGTGCATGCTTTTACTGAGCTCTCACACGCTGCTCATCACTGATCACTCAGAAGAGCAGGAGGAGAATACAGCAGACCGCTCTGATTGCTTCTGTACTGTTAACCAGTCATAATGAAACATTCAATGAAGAGTTTAGCACCTAATTTGTAAAGGTGAATACAGTCAGTGAATAACCATTCAAAACACATTTTACTTTCATAATATGACATTTGATTGAAACAGCATATTCAGAGAAATAAATGTTAGGATGGGACTGGATTTATCTAGTCGAATAAAATGGGGGTGCACTTTTAAAGAAATTAATTCGTTTATTCAGCAAGGGTACATTAAATTGATCAAAACTGACAGAAGAAACATTTAAAATGTTACAAAAGATTTCTATTTCATGCTGCTCTTATCGGCTTCCACAACCGTTTACAACATTGATAATGATAAGAAATGTTTCTTGAGCATCAAATCATCATATTAGAATGATTTCTGAAGGATCACGTGATACTGAAGACTGGAGTAATGATGCTGAAAATTCAGCTGTGCATTACAAGAATAAATTACATTTTAAAATATATTCGGATAAAAAAAAACAGTTGTTTTAAATTGTAATAATATTTCACAATTTTACTGTATTTTTGATCAAATAAATGCAGCCTTGGTGAGTCTAAAAGATTTCTCCCAAAAACATACATTTTAGAGACAATAATGCCAGTTATTTCCGTAACGTTCAATGAAAATAGTTTCAAACAAAACCAAAGTTCCTGCACTGAAATAAGAAATATGCACACTTTTCGAATGCCAATTAAATTATAGGAAATATCACTTAAATAAATCTCTTTTATATCCATCATAAATTCAGGGATTTTAAAATGTATAAAAAACCCTATAATGGTAATCAAAACTCCACCGAAGACATTCAACAGATGCAGAGAAAACCACTGCACTGCAAGAACAACAAAACAAAAAGAGGCCACAGGAATGCTCCAAAATGTGTGGGACTCAATATACACTCATGTACTGAAAAACACACTGTATGCAAGAAGAAAGAAAAGGAAGCGATTAAGAGCAGGGCGGTTACTTACGAGACCTGTCCCCTTTCCATCTCCACCCACCCTTGTTTCTCCCCGGCTTGTCCCCATCCCAGCACAGCCCGAGTCCTGTCCAGACCCCCAGCAGCAGGAGGCTGATGGGTAACACCAGCCCGGCCCTCATCCCAGAACGTCTCCAGAGAGAAAGATCAACACGCGGCTTCACATCACATCCAGATGAGCCTCCAGCCAAGACGCTCCCAAAACCCTTCAGAGGTGTCGCTACAAACTGCACGCTGTTACTTTACCGCCAGAAGAAGATCCCAGGTTCAGCAGTGCGATATTGATCTTTTCATCCCACCCAGTCACTCCAGAATAGTTACTACCACACCAGCTCTCTAGACGCTCTCTAGCTTCAGTTCAAATCCAGTTCGGACACAGAGGACTTGTGTGAAAATGAGAGTTGTCGTTGACAACAGCATGGCCAGGTGTCAGAGAGATATCGGCACACCGCTACTCCTCCGGAGAGCAGCGGTGGTCCCTGTTACAACCTCCCTTCCTCTCCTCTCCTCATCCCAGGCACCAGGGACAAGCTTCTGTTGATGTGAAAACAGCAGATAAATCAAAAGTGGATGGCTGAGTCCTGCAGCCACAGCAACTGAGTGAGTGAGTGAGTGAGAGAGAGAGAGAGAGAGAGAGAGAGAGAGAGAGAGTGAGAGAGAGAGAGAGAGAGATAGAGAGAGAGTGAGAGAGTGAGTGTGTATGAGAGAGAAAGTCAATTCAAGCTAACCAGTGGCAAACGTTCCATTAAGGCAGCTCTTGTCAGTCGAGTAAAGCTCCTATGAAGTGAGACACTCGTACAGTAAAGCTCCTTACAGTTCTCCTGGGAAGCTCCTGCTTAGAAATCAGAACTGCAATGTGATTTTGCTCAAAATATTTTCACTTCATAACAACAAAAAGTTTTAGCCAGTAAGATTTTGTTAATGCTTTTGAAAGTCCCACCATAGCTGTATTTATTTGACCAAAAATACAATAAAAACAGTAATCTTGTGAAATATTATAACAATTTAAAATAACAGTTTTCTATTTTAAAGACCCCCTGTAGAGAAAATCACGTTTTTAATGCTGTTTATGTCTATATGGTGTTTTTATTACGCTTTAAGACAAACCCTGTGCAAATTCATAAGTCAACACCATTGCTGAGTATTTTCGCCTTAAAACTGCCATGTACCAATTAAGACAGTCTCAAAAACCCTGTTTCCTACTGTCATAAACATGTAACCAATCCCGTCAGCATGTGAGCGGGGCTGTTTGATAACGTAGTCAACCCAAAGGCTAATCATATCAATTACCGTCCAACGCTGTAAAGAACAATACATAAAACACATCACCATTCTGATATATCAACTTGTAGACAAGCCTGTATAATTCACTCTTCCACTTCTCTCTTCTTCTGAATCAGTTTCTGGTTCAAACATATTTGGCTGAATTAAACCAGTATTTCCACTTACCACTGTGCAGCGTTTACTACAGTAAAGGTGAGTGAGTGGATCTCTGAGCTGGTGTGAGTGAGTGGAGGTGGGGCTCATTTGCATATTCATTGGTTTGCATACTAAATGAGGAAAGGGTGTAGAGTTACATTCAAGCTATTTCAAGGTATGAAGACATTTTCACAGGGACAAAATTGCTTAAATATGTCATTTTGATTATCAAAGATGAGTTTTAAGGGACAAAACTATTGACTGCAGGGGAACTTTAATAGTAATCAACCATTTTTTTGTAGGAATGCATTAAATTGATCAAAAGTGACAGTTCAGACCTTTATACTGTTACAAAAGATTTCTATTTCAAATAAATGCTGTTCTTTTGAACTTTCTATTCATAAATCCTAAAAAAAAAAAAATCTATCTTGGTTTCCACAACAATATGATCTCCAAAAATGAAAATTCTGTCATTAACGCTTTCACACGTAAGTTTAAACTATTCTAACTGACCCCCCAGCGTGAGTTTTTCAAGGCGACCGTTATTTACAACTTGGCACTTTAATGTTTCCATGGTGACGCGTCATTGCTTGTCACGTGATACAGCGCAACCACAACACAGCGCTGAATGAATGATGATCTGCTTTTATGTAATTTTTCCTTTTTTATTAAAAATATACACAAATGTATTAGCTATAGCATGAAACACTGATATTCCGATTGTCAAATATGTGCAAGTGGATGTGTTTTGTTGTTTAAACACCTTTATAATGATCGCGTTAGTTGAGCTGTATGCGCAATGGGCGGCGCCATGTTAGATTGTTTCCCAGTTCAGAGATTCGGATCTGTTGGATTTACAACACGTCAATTCCTCCACTTCTCACGAAATACATGAAAGTAAGTGGCCGGTGAACTGGGAGAAGAATAGGGTAAAATGTATAGCTACTTACATAATGTGTATCTGATATGAATAAAAGTGTCGTCTTATTATAATGGAAAGGATTATTATTGCCGCTTCCATAGACATCAGTGTGTATTTTACAAACTCAAAATCATTGTTTTGGTAGTACCTATGTGTATTTAAGTGTCTGAAACCTAAAATAAACATTATGTGGTTGAAAACACTCAATAGTTGTGATATATGGCAGCACTTAGTGCGTCTGTCTCTGGCTCAGCGCCAGTCAACGCGCGAAAGCACGTTTGAATTTAGCAGTTGATCACGTGATGCACTGACCGTTCTAATCACACCGGTGTGATTGTACGCTCTGGGGACCAGCCAAGACTGATCACACCGGTGTGATCGTACGTGCCAAAGGGTTAATTACTCACCCTAATGTTGTTCCAACCCCGTAAGACCTTCGTTCATCTTCGGAACACAAATTAAAATATTTTTGATGTAATCTGAGAGCTGTCTCGCTGCTAGGTAAATGCATCTGCCGGCGCAGAAAGTTAGTAAAGACATTGTTAAAATACTCCAACTGACTACAGTGGCTATATAACTATGTCTTTATTAACTTTCTGGGCCGGCAGATGCAATTACCTTGCAGCCTATGGAGGAGTGAGACAGCTCTCAGATTTCATCAAAAATATTTTAATTTGTGTTCCGAAGATGAACGAAGGTCTTACGGGGTTGGAACAACATGAGGGTGAGTAATTACACACATAATTTTTATTTTTGGGAGAACTAACCCTTTAAGGATCATGTGACACTGAAGGCTGGAGTAATGATGTTGAAAATTCATCTTTGCCATCGCAGGAATACTGCAGGAATGTACATTGCAAAACAGGACAGATCCATTATGTGTGTGTTTTGGTGAGTTTTAAATTATAGAGTGGTGCTTTTAAGTCTCTTCCATATACAGATACAAGCATATACACACTTAAATGTAAAAAATTCTGCTCATAGCTAACGCCTTACTGGGGTTTTATCCAGGAACCATTTTTGGTTCTCATATCCAGTTCTGGGAATATTAGTTAACCACTGCAGAACGTTCCTGCTATTCCCTGATCCCCAGTACAAATTGGTTCCCAAAAATAACCAAACGGGATTCATATACTAACGTTATTCTTTGCTTTCTGGATAAACACTAAACCACATGCTATTATCTGCTTTGCAAAGTGTGATAAAATCAATGTATTTGAATTTGCGCTCGTTCCTTTGATCAACTGAAATGAATGGAGATGGACATCAACACCTTTAGATGGTGCTTGTTGATGCTCTAAGCCCTTTCTTCATTTATTGATAGATTGAAAATATGTGGAAAAAGTAAAAGAGCTTACATTAGCGGTTGATGAAGCCCTGCTTTGATGAAACTTTAATGATTACTCCTACCATGTAATTACTTTTATGAGGAAGCCAAGGACCCTGCGGCCTACTTTGTTACCATAGATGCTACATTACCATTATAATGCCATTTGCAAGTAATAAAGCAACTTCGGGAACAGACCAGTCTATGATGAGGGTGAAAAGAGAAACTCATTTTTAAAAATCCAATGTTCAACAAAGATGATCTTAGTTTAAACAGCATAACAATTTACACAAAATATAAATATTCCATATATATATATATATATATATATATATATATATATATATATATATATATATACTGTATATATATATATATATATATATATATATATATATATATATATGTATGTAGGAAATTAGTCACCCCTTTAAACAAGGTGATCTGAAGTGAAAGAATTCATAAATTATATTACAACCATGAACAACTGTTCAGTGTTTTTGGCAGGACATCACCAAATTTGGATGTAAAATGTTTCTTGTAGGACCAAAAAAAAAGCTAGGAAGCAATAAGTGAAACAGCACTGGGCTGTGGCCTCCCTACAAAAGCTGTTGAGTTATTATTCAGTTGACCTTGTCCACAATTGTGATTTAGAGACACTCAATTGCCAACACACTTACACTCACAAAAAGAGCAAATGGAACTGCAGCGTCTCCACCCTCCCTTCAACCTCTTCCTCTGCTTTTACAATCCATCATCTGAGTTGTAAAAAAACATATATATGGCCTTACCAAATGTGCATTAACCTACACTCTGTGATCTTTTTACAGACAACACTTCTAACAAGAGAACAACAAATGTGTGTGTGTGTGGGGGGGTATATATATATATATATATATATATATATATATATTGAGCGGCGCCCTCTACTGGAAAGGGGTAAATTTGCATTTCCTTCAGCCTGAGGCTTATTTATTCATCTTTTGGTGTGAAAGCGCCTTTACACTTTACATATTAGTTTATTCGTATCTGTTTCATCCAGTTTGATCAAATTAAAGAATTAGTACAATACTATAAAAATAATTCAACAGAGTGTTAAAAAAAAAAAAAAAAATATTAACTTCAAGGGGACGTGGTGGTCACTACTTACACTTAAAGATACACTACAAAAGACAGTTTGAGTAAAAATAAAAACTAATGTGCAATATGAGATTCCATAGTGTAATCTCTGTTAAGGTAAACTTAGTTTATGCATGTAAAGAGGCTGTATTATGTCCTTTTACAAAGTCTTGATCTTGTTTTTGAGCTCTACTAGAATAGGTTTTCATGCTTGAATTATCAAAAAACACCTTTTTTTGCATTTCTTACATTGTTGCAGCACCTCTGTTCGCAGTCTGTCAGTAACACTCTCTTTAGTTCCTGTCTCTATGAAGCTCCTCCTTCTGAAAAGCACAATGTGCTCTGGTTGGTTGGCTGGACCAGTGTGTTGTGATTGGTCAACTGCTTTGAGCGTGTTTCAGAAATTGTACACCTCCAACCATAACCGAGAGTTTCAGCACACTACAAACTCAACTCAACCAGGCCTCGCACCATTAGTTTGAGTATGCCTTGAACAGGAATTATAAAAATGAGGAATATAGTGATGTGTTTGTTGCCAGAAGAAAACTCAAGACTACAGGCGTTTCAGGGAGTTTAAAAACAGCATGCACTGATATAGAAAATTACTCCCTTTGGAGTAACAGTTACCATGTTATAAAAGTTGTAAATTAAATAACCAGTGAAATGTTACTAAAAAAGTGTTTGACTGGAGAGGGCCTGTCATCACAACCGATATGCCCCGGGGAGCCCACACTACACTTGCTCTGTTCCCCACAATCAATCAACTGTACTCTCCCCTGAAACAGATCTAGAGAGCCCGAATCAATTCACAGCTGATGTGGGCTGAAGGTTAATGCATGCAAGACCAGGCAAACAGAAGCCATTACTCATGAGGTGAGAAGGGTAATCATGAGGCTTGTTAGATTATCACAAACTGCTTTATAGTTTGCCCTACACAAAGCCTTTCTTCTTCTTTTAGAGACAAAGAGACAGGTCACCTTTTTCTTTTCATACAATCTGTAAAGTAGAAGGTATACGAACATGAAGGCCTGGACTCCAGGTATCATAGTTTGAGCATTTACATGGTTCATTTACGTTTTCAGAAAAAAACTTTTTGTAATAGATAGTATGTGACGATGTATTAGAATGACAATTAAATCTACTTTGTATGGTAAGGGCCTTACTCACATCAAAGCACAGGAAAACTAGACACAAGTCATTTAATTTAAGGTGTTATTGTTAACTAAAACTAAAATTATTAATAAAAAAATAAAAAATAAACATTTTGTGTAATTGAAATGAAGCTAAGATTGAACTAAAATAAATAATAAAAAAGAAACAGATGAAAAACGTAATATTAAACTGAAATAAGTACTAAAATTACTTAAACTAAAATAGAAATAAAAAAATAAAGCTAAATAGAAACTAGATTACAAAATTACAAAAAGCACATAACAAACTTACTAAAATAACATACTTCTATAAATAATTAATTAAAATAATAATTATAGAATTTAAATTAAAAAATTAAAAAGATAAAAGCTAATTCAAAATATTATTAAACATTAAACTAACACTGTTAAGGTCTCATCTCTGCAATTGTTATGATTTGCTTCTTATGTTGCATTAGGTTCTCTTGAAAATTCATCTGAAATTTATTTGAAAATCATCATTTTATGTCAACAAACTGGATCTCTGATAAAGACAGGAAGCTATGGGTCAGGAAAGACGCATGCACGTGTTGTGCTGCCACAAAGAATGATAGGAAATTTGATTTGGTCACCTAAGCTTGACACCTCATAAACACAAGAAATGTCACCCTGAGAAACACAAATGTGATGTTTATCTAATGTCATTTTTTGCTTATTAATATGGTTGAATTTGATCATAGAATGTCAGCAGTGAAGACATAGGTTAATAAAGTGAGATTAAATACATAAAGAATATTTGTGTAATTTAACATTTAATTATTGCAGGTTTGCATAATATTCTAGGTTTTCATTTCATTTATTTGATTCATTTTAAAGAATACTGAATCTGTTGTTGTGCAAGTGAGTAAATGAGTAAATGCATGTTTAAATTTAGTCTAGATCTACAATAATCATCATGTTCACACACAGCACACACAACGCCTCTGCACTCACTCATGATTTCTCTCAACATGAGGACAGGAGAGCTGTCAGTCAATACATGAGAAAACAAACTAACTTGCATTACTTATTTGAAAAAGTAACTTAGATATTTTGTATTACTTTACTGGTTACTTTAATAAAAGGTAATCTGATTACTTAACTCAAGTTACTTGCAATTCGTTACCCCCAATACTGGCCATAGCAAACCTTTCTACTCGTAATGTCTAGATCCAAACTCAGTCCAACCACTGTCCTGCAGAGTTTAACTGTTGCCTCAACACACCTGTCTGGAAGTAAAAGTAAGTTCTAGTTGGGGTTGGAGCTGAACTCTGCAGGACAGTGACCATCCAGGAGCAGGACTAGACCCCCCTGGTTTAGGCTAAAACACCTCAACCATAAACAAAGTAGGATCGTTCCTTCAGAGGTTTGAAAATAGAGATTGTGAAGCATGGCGGCTTTGAGACTGATGACTCGCTGTGAATGAAGTGATGAGGAAGAAGAAGTGTAAAACTGATGAATACTGCCTCGTCCGCCGTCTCGTAATAGAGCCAGGGCCCGACGAGAGACTGCGCTGTGCACACGCGGGCAGATTTATACTGCCGTCTCTGCATGAGCGGATGAAGAACGGATAGTTAGCATCTCTCTTTACTGCTCTGTACTGGGTAAGAGTAATTACAGCTGGAGGACGTATCTGCATCTACAGGAAGCTAAACAGATTTACTGCTAATACTCTCTCTCTTCTCCTCTGTGAATATATTCTGTGAGATTGTGTTTACTTGCTAAAACTAGTCACGATAAAGAAAAAAAAAACATTTATCATAAATTCTTCCAATTTGATATAAGGTTTAAATAATTTTTTGTCCTGTCTCAGTTTAAATTGCTTTGCGCACAATTAATTTGACCAGCCGAGGGCGATGTTTCAAAATTTGTATTATTTATTTATCATATTCACATTTTTACCCCATGAAAAAAGCGACATTATAAACAAAACAAAATCTACTATTAGCACATTAAAATATTGATATCGTTATCAGGATGATTAAAAGTCCTGATAATGGGCTTATTAACCCCCCCCCATGCATAACTAGCACACAGACTTCCATATTAGTGAATAGGTGATGGGTCTTAACTGCAGATGACATTATTTATGCAAAATGCATGTTACTGTAAGAGATTCAGCCACGCATGTTCAGACCAGCAGAGGGCAGTGCTGAGACATAGTGAGCAGTATAACAACAACCCCACAGGACAGAAATGAAAACCTCAAAACAAGAGTCCACAAACTTTCTTCGTAAGTATTACCTTTTTACACCCCTGACACCAGTGTGATGTAGGATGCATTGCTAAAAAGAGTCCGTGTCTGAGAAGACAGTAGCTTTTAGGGGGGAAATCTGCATTGTAGTTTTACATGAGAGTGAGACTATTCAAAAAGGAATAATTAACTTATTTTGACAGATTTATATCAATATATTCACTGTCACAGAGAGCAGGAGATATCTCTTTTAACTCTCTGAATCTTTAGATATGGCTGGGCAAAAAAACACTTCAGTGAACCTTTTTGCTCCCAGTCGAGCCTTTCAATTGCAAATGGCTCTTCAAAAAGCTCTCTTTGAATGAAAATGCCTTGGGTTGCTCAAAGAATCATGCTCTCCAAAGGCATTTTCAATGACTGCGTGTTCTCTGAAAAACTTTTCAGTCAATCATACAGGGTCAATGAAGTTCTTCAGGACTACCTTTCCCCGTTTACAATCTACCATTTGCAGTTGTCAGTCGCCTTTGACCAGTAGATGGCAGCATCTCATTGGGAGTCAATATCTCAACAAAGGCTATCATGAGAATTAATCTGCAGAGATTCTGTTAATAATCAGGAGTAGCATTGTATTCTGTGCACTGTTTTTGGGATACAGCTGCATTATGACCTGTACAATGTGACCAATATGCATAAATCGCATCAACAAAAAAGTGGCATGATTTAGACAATTGTAAAACAGAGTCTTTTGGAAATGGAAAAAGATAGCACCATTATATTCTTGGGAAGTTCCTTTGAGAGTACTATGTAAATACCACGGTACAAAAGTATAGTAATAATTCAGAACTACCAAGATAACATATTACCTTCTGATACAATCACTGGTCCTGCAAAATAACTCTTTGTCACACGTTTGTCTCACATTTTAAAATATAGCTTACATATAGTTCCTATAAACAAAATCCAAACAACAAAATCTCTCACTTAAAGGGATAGTTCACTCAAAAATGAAAATGTCTTCTTTTACTCACCCTCATATGAAGTATCCCTTTTAGCCACAGGGCACAATAACCAGACAGCAGCAGTTCCTTAACTCGACCAACAGAGGGCAGCGCTGCCTCACATTGATTCACTAGACGTCTGACTCCCGACAGACGACCCGAGCCTTACCTCAACCTTAAACAGGCAATCATAGAGTTTCATTGGGACTAATTACAGACGTTCTTCAAAAAGCAAAATGTGAATGATTGATGCAGTTTGTTTTCAAATTAACATCCAAAATGGCTCCTTTAGCGCAAGGAGTGACTAATTGGGCTAAGTAAACACACATACATCCATAATGCAAATACCCCGGGTGAGCTGGAATACATAACGGCGACGCTGTCTGGCAACGACCTCGCTTTCATTAATAAGCTCGTAAGCCCTCAGAGAGGAGCAGAGGAATCATTTATGGGATAGATCAATGGGGCGCTACGGTGAGGTTGAGATCTTTATACCACGGGACTGGCTTAGTTCAACCGCTGTGAATAAAAACTTCAGGATAAAAAGTTGATCCGTGGGAATCGTATTTACCCAATGGTATATTTCATCGAAGAGTTTCACATACACCCCATGAACACAACAAAAGTTTATTTTTAAAAATTATTTTATTTTCATCTAAAATCAGTTGCTAAATGTTCCTTGTGGAGGTAGAAATACATTATTTGTACATTAACCCCTAAATAATTTGAATGATGTTTAATTAATATATTATTCAATATTTTCTCACTCTTTTGTTGTTATCAGATAGCACAGGTATAGTCTACGTCTGTAAGATGTCTGCTAAAGATCTGTTAATTTGGAAAGCATCTGCTGTGTAAAAACATCTGATAAATGTCTTAGAAAAAGCAGTTTTAGATACTTTCTAAATCTTAAACATCTTAAAGACATCTTCTAAATGTCTAACTTGCAGATGAGCAAAGACTCTAAAAAAGACATCTTGCAGATGTAAATGCAGACATCAAATAGAAGTATCCGAGATGTACTTGTGCTATCAGATTTAATGCAGAATACAAAAGAAGATATTCTGAAAAATGTTGGGAATCAAACAACAATGAAGCTCATTGACTTCCATTGTAATGTATGGACAAAAACAATTAGAGATAAAATTCTAAAACGATTTTTGTTTTTGTTTCACAGGGGTAAAAAAGCAATTCATGCAGATTTAAGTGAATTATCCCTTTAACAAGATCTTTTTTAAAGTGAATGGTGTCCAAAAACTAGGAGAAACAACTTATGCATAATACTTACACCTAATATATGGAAAAAATGCATGTATTTACATATACTGTAAGTGTCCACTAAATATTTATAATACATCTGAAATACTACAATACTACGGCGAAATAAAATCCAAATGGTTAATTACATTCCATCCTGTGATCCTAAAATGAAGTTATCCAATTACAACAACAATAAACCCACACTAATCCCAATAAAATAAAATAGGGCTTGTATAATCGCAAACCTAGAATCCACATGCCCTGACTGTGCAGCGCAAGACAGCAGCTATTTTTCACCTATAGCTCATATGAAGGATTATAGTGGCGCAGAGATGGATCGACGGCCGGGTGAGCGAGACATCCCAACAGTGTCCCGAGACATGTGCTGGCGGCTCCCTCTCAGTGGCAGTATGCAAATCCGCTGCTAAATTTCATTTTTCTAATCCCCTTAATCAGAAGCAGGGGAATAGGAGCCAGCTGCGAGGAACCTGTGTTAAGATGTAATTAAGCATCTGATTGAATTTCACCACATACCCAAAGAGGGTCCGTGCCAGGGCAGGGAATGGCCCCGTGAGCGGGGTATTCACGAGAGCATCAGGAGATGGGTGGAGGGGGCGGTTTTTACACATCAGTTTGATGGACTCCTAATGGGCCGGGGGGCGACTTTAGACACAGCAAGTCAAATTTCTGCACATGGGATAAACAGCAAGCTCTCGTGTTGATATGTGTGCTTTGTTTGTACGACATGTCTAATTGCACACATTTTTGTGTTTTATTTTCACACAGAAAATTGACAGCTAAACAGGTTCAGTGTCATATATAGTTGTAAAAGAATATGTTGTGTATATATAATTGTAGAAGAAATATATTCAGTCGGTCATGACAAGTCTCTGAGTGTTTGGCATGGTAATGGATATTAACATTTTGAAATGTTTGGTCTTGGCCGAATAGATCTGCTATGGTGCTGCTGTACAATATAGCATACATGAATTACCCGTAGCTGATCTATACAGGTGGAGCTTGGGAAGCGGGGGGGTTTCTGAAAGCACACTACAACTGCTACAGTAAATGCTGACCGGTATTTTTGAAGGTTGAACAGCGAGCTTATTGGCTACTGATACAGCAGGAACCAATCAGCTGTGCCTATAGAGAATGATGTGATTGCAAGCACATTGAGGTAAGGACCTATCAGCCTGCGCAATCTAGAGTTTCATGACAGAACTTTGTGTATTCATATATATATATATATATATATATATATATATATATTCTTGGTTTCTATCTTATAAGATATATAGGATGGATTAAATCATTTAGGAAATATCTATCTATCTATCTATCTATCTATCTATCTATCTATCTATCTATCTATCTAACTGTCTGTCTATAGTACATAAATAATAAATAAACAAAATTATTGTTTTTTTTTTTCTAATAAAATATTACAACACAACCAACATACTAACAGATTACCACAGAGAAAGGTTTAAACTCTTGGTTCTTATTTACACACACGCTCGCATGATTTTAATTTCTGGCTGAAATCCCATTTTGCTCAGATGGAGGCAGATGAAACGGAGAGGCGCAGTAGGAGGTTAGGAGAGGGGAGGAGAGCGGAGGGATGTTAAACTTGCTCAGGTGGCTTTGGGACAGAGAGGGCTTGGGGGAAGGGGGCAGATCTATTACACTTCTCTTTCATCAGTGCCAAGCGAGCCGCACCCCACCTGTGGCACCCCGCACGACACCGCCGGCCGTGACCCCACAGCGACCGAGTTAACAGGCGGATCTGTGCTGCCACCCGCTCGCTGTCTGTGCCGTCTCGTATGCCACTCCTGAGGGTTATCAGCTGAAACCACCGCCCCTCCTTTCACGTTCAATCGTTTTCTGCGGCTATAAGAGCCCCCATGCAGAGTGAAGTGACATTCACACTTGGGTGGAGAAGGCGACACGTCGCCACTGGATGGGGGACTCCCTACCGACCCGAAAAACAAAGGCTCACGCTTTTCATCTTTACGCACTCGGTTTTTCTCCCTGACGTGGTTTTCATAGACTCAAACTCAGATTCTCTTAATCTCTTCCCTGAGAGGAAGGAATGAATGGTAGCAGGCGGTCAGTCAACTCCTGCTGGTTTGAAACTTGCAAGATATATCCCTAGAGCAGTCCCTGCCAGTTAAGTCACAGAAACCCTGTCATTTGAATCCCAAACAAATGCAATCTTTCTTTTTCTTTGCGTAAGTAAAGGATAAATATACAGTTAACCAGTTATTGTCGGTTTCCCAACACAACATTGAAGGATCTTGTATTGGGTGATATGCTGTAGGAGATAGATAGATAGATAGATAGATAGATAGATAGATAGATAGATAGATAGATAGATAGATAGATAGATAGATAGATAGATAGATAGATAGATAGATAGATAGATAGATAGATAGATAGATAGATAGATAGATAGATGATGGATGGATAATAGCTGGCTTAAGGACAGCTGAGTGTATATTATCCTGCTTAATATGTGGCTGCTTACTAAATAAATCTATATTTTATCTCCATTTTTTAAAAGATTTTAATTTGTGAGAAGAAACCGCTGTATAAGAAACCAGCAAAGCTCTCTATGAAAACAGATGATTGAGACGACAGAGTCTTCAGACAAGCAGTCATTTTACAAACATATTTGAGAAGAATATGCTGATTAGAATCAAGAATTATCCAAAGAATAATGCTAATTAATGTCTTTTAACATTTGAGGAGCCATAATTAAATTACAGATCCAGCTCTATAAAACCATTAATACTGAGACAATAATAAGCAGTATATTAAAATTCCCCTAAAAAGTGTGGCACATTTGAAGCGCTCTTCACTCTGATGAACACCTACAGACAGCAGTGCTTTAGGTATCCAATGTTTTACCAGATGTGAAAGTGGCATTGATTTTTCTCAATTGTGTTTGCTCTGTGTTGCCCTATTAGATATAGATTCTCCTCGACGGCCATCTCGACATTTCTTAAAGTGACGTCCTTTCGATAAAACTGTCTCAGGGTTTTTCAATAAAGCCATGTGTCAAAAACAGCCTCAGTGAGACTCAATAATGTCATGCAATGAGCTCAGAGGCCTCAACGCTCGAATGATGCTGCAGTCAAACCAAGACAAGACAAATGATACTGACCCTTAAACATAAACCCTACACTAGGAATGTGTGAGGAAATAATACAAATAGTGTTCCGGGTGAGGATCAAAGGCTGTTAATCAATATTTTATCATTTTATATATATATATATATATATATATATATATCGTCGCTGTCGGGCGGAATCCTCGTATCTGCAAAACCCTTATTTTTCAGGAAATAAAAAAAAACTGCATATTTTTTGAGTTATTAAACATTGTATCGTTAAAGTTGGTATTATACCTTATATTGCTATTATATACTGTTGTGTACCAACATTAACACAACATTTCCCCAAAATCATGTTTAATCGGAGATACGAGGATTATGACTTGGGAGCAGGGAGATACGAGTTTACGCTGTCATTGATAAGAATGGAACGGACGCAGACTTCGCTGCTGCCAGCTGTGTTCATTAAAGTCCGCGATCGTGTTGAGCCTTTTGACGTGACGAGGCTTTAAGAGCTTATCAAAGCTTATGATTGTGGTTACATATATCTTCCTAAACTCTATTTTAAAAGTTTATGAGCTATAAGTGATGGAATACAAAAAAAAAACGAGCTGACTAGGCTGTCTAATAGGCGGAAATTAGCCTAATCTGCACGAAAATTTACCTTTGTGGCTCACGGGCTTCCTTCTGCACCTAAGCATTACAGCGTTCAATTTTTAACAAAACAGGCTTACTCAAATGTATCTAACCGAACTATTTTCACTCGTTATTACCTAAAAAACAGACTAAGTTATCCAAAGATAGGCTTACTTGACGCCAGTTTTTTTCTCCCATAAAAACACTAGTTGGCGTATTTTACATGCACAGTGCCAAGAAAGGGAACTTCGAGTCAGTAAAATAATAATAAAAACAATACTTTAATGGTGGTATCCAAACATTCAATTCAAGTATTATATTATATACATTTTAAAACGTCACGGTAACCCCGCCCCCAGCCGCTGACGTAAGCGGTTCTTACTTCTAGACCAGCAATGATTTGGTGCTACTTAAGAACCACTTTTACTGGTTCGGAGCTGGTGCTTTGGTGGTCGAAAAACAAAGAACCGATTTGAAACTAGGCTCTGGCTCCGAACCGGCACCAGCTCTGCCTTGGTGGAAAAGGGGTAACAGTTCAGCTCACTTAGCACGGCGTTCGTGGTTCCACTGGTCAAGACTGTTTTCCAAAGATGGCTCCGCGATGGTACTATCTTTATAAAGTATATTATTATTAAACTGTCTGTACACTTACAAAGTTCTCAGTGCTTCGGTTTGGACCCTCATTATGCTACCGTGTTAGTGTGGGGCTATTTGAGCCTTGTTAGTGGTATTAACTAGTGATTTCTTTCTTTTTATTTATTTAATAAATAATAAGTCTGGTCACACTGGAAGCCTCTTTTCCTTGGAGGTGCGTCTTCTTCAGTATCTGAGCATGAATGCCATGCATCCGAGTCCTCATCGCCTCCACCATGGAAAACATCAAAATACACACACAAACCAAAATGCATGAATGAGTTACATCTTTATAAACTGTCAACAGTGAGGGCTATAGTTGAAGGACCTTATCCAATTTAATGAGAAAATGTAGAAAAGCATCAAACCTACCCGTGTCAAACTGCACCTGCTCTGGAGCCAGCAGTGAGGCCTCCTCTTCCTCCACACCACCAGAGAAATCTTTTCAGACACATGGTACAATTAGTGTGCATTTTTTATTTCTATTGTTGTGAAATCCATCTATATTAAAACTCATTCATTTTGGCATGTGAAATCATGATTATCTCTCAGAAATTCACTCTACCAGCATGCACCATTGTATCCTCCACCACTATTGCTTCCTCTCTCTCTAACGTTACACTCTCCATCAGAGCTCTCACTGTCTATTAGGGCCCTTGCCTGATCATATGGCACATTGACCATCTGACAGAGTTCCTCTAAGGACACAGACTTGGTTGCTGCAAAAAATAAAATAAATAAAGGTCAAATGATCGTTTCACTAAGTTATACGGCATGTTTACGTATGATAACAAGGCAAGAAGCCAGCTAGCTTGCTTAAAGTGATGAATATGACATAAAAGGTAGCTACTTGTTAAACATGACGGAATGCCTTGACATTGTAAGCTACAATCCTGACATAGTACATTAAATTATTATGTTGTTCCTCAGACAAGTGCCAGAACTAGCGTTAGAAGGGGTCGAGAGATTTTTTCTTTAAGCCCCACGAAAATCACGTTAGCTACCTCACCTAACATGACGACAAAACCAATACATAGCGGCTAACTAAGTCAACGACAGGCAGTTTTTGCAGTTTAAATTAAATTTCCTCGTCAGAAACAAAACCATGGAAGATTTCAATCAACAAGATAAGTTAACTTAGCTAACTTACCGTCCAATGTAAGACCTAGCAGAAAGAAAAATCTAGCATGCTCAGAAACAATACATTACACTACACTAGCACTACCATTACTTCGATCGAGATAAAACTGTTATATATAATATATAGACTGTTATTATATAATTTATATAACTGAATCATGAATAAGGACATTTACCTCAGAGGACGTGTTGCTCGACGAGGATTGCGACTTCCAATCCTGAGGAGAAAAAAATGCAGCGAAGCTCCAGCCGCGCCGGCGACAAGTGAGGAAGGGGTGGAGTTACGAGGTTTCTCAGACAGTTGAAGTGTCCAATGGAGTTCAGAGGTTTGCTCACAAGCTATTTTCAACACTTTAGATTGGTTAATAATTTGTAAAAATAACAGACCCACGTGGAGACTGACCAATAGCATCGATTTGTGAAAAAATATGAAATTGACCAATTTTGGACATACAAGGTTTCCGCCCGACAGCGACGATATATATATATATATATATATATATATATATATATATATATATATATATATATATATATATATATATACATACACACACAATTCAGAGTAACTAATTAAATGGCAAAGTAAAAATACACGTTTTTAACTTTCTATTTCTTTAGCTTCCCTAATATCTGATGGTAGTGTGTTCCTCAGTTTTGCCGCAACACCAATTTTCTTTCGTCTGTAGCTGGGAACCTCCAATAAACCAGCAGTAGACGATCTTAAGGTTCTTGATGGAATATAATTAACGAGAGAACTGGCAATGCAATTAAGTCCTGGTCCATTACAAGCTTATTACGTAATGAGAAGGACTTTAAAATCTATTCTAAATTTTATAGGAAGCCAGTGCAGTGCAGCTAAGACTGGTATTATATGATCTCTTTTTTTTTTTTTTTTTTTTTAGTTCTAGTTAATAACCGAGCTGTCTATTAATTGTTTTTTGTGGGAGACCAGTAAAAAGTGCTTTACATTAGTCTAGTCTACTTGAGATATGGACTACTCCCATAGATTGGTTTTTCTGCATCTTTCTGGTTTTAAAAAGGTCAAATTTTAGCTATGTTTCTTAGGTAAAAAAAAAAAAAAGATTTTGTCACCCTGTTAAAATGGGAATTAAAACTTAAATCTGAGTCTAAAATAACACCAAGACTCATAAACTCTGGTCAAACCCAAGGAGTCAATTTAATCAGATTCAGAAAAAATATTTCTCTTTTAGTTTTAGGGCCAAATAATAGAATGTCATTCTTATCCTCATTTAACTTTAGAAAGTTTTATATATATATATATATATATATATATATATGTATATATAAACCTTCATTTATTTCCCATTTCCAGGAACTAAAATTTTTTTGCTCACATCAATTCCAAAAGTTTAAAAATGGTTGCTTCGTAAACTCTCCCAAAATCCTGCCAAAAGTCAGCAGATCGAACTAAATCTGCCCTAAAGAACCCAACATCCATACAAGCTCCAAAATTTTTCCCTTGGATAGATTTAGGGCGGGAAATTCATCAAGCAGAGCAGCTTAATCCACAACCGTGAGGGGTGATTCCAAATAGGTTTTATAGCCATTGTATTATCTAAGCCGCAAAATGTCATTGGAGACGTCGAATCTCCATTTGCTGGCATATTCTGTTAAGGTCAAAGCTTTTAAAATGGATTCTTCGACATCAGCCACCGAGCTACTGCCTGACAAACGACAGTAATCGAGAAAAAAAAAAAAAAGACGCCACACACGAGCGGCTTGAGGAGCCATTTTAATAATCGGATTGGATGTTGGAAGTGTCACTGCGTCCCTGTTGCAAAAAGAATAAACTGCACTTGAATGTACATTGGATATAGTCTTAAGGGCCATTTCCTCTGATGAATGGAACAGCTCCCTGCCCAGAAGATATTTGCAGCACAGCTACAGAAGGAGCAATGTGTGTTATTACGGAGAATTATGGCTCTTCTTTTGCCACTGTTGTTTCATTAGATTTTTGAGGCTGCAAACTGAGGACAATGCTACTTGTGTAAACCAGAGAAATCACAATCCAGTGTAATCTGCCACAAAAAGTTGCAGTGAAAGCTTTTGATGCAGCATTTTTCACATGTAATTTTATTACAATGTAAGATTGCATACAGTACATGGGTATTTATTCAACTTTGGGCACTTTTGGCCCTGTGGACACTTGGTCGATTGGTCGATTGGATAACAAGTTGACGACTCTAAATACAGGTGTAAATGGGGTCTAAAATGGTTTGGGCTTGTCCACTTTCAAACACTGTAAGAGGTAGTTGAAAACGCATTGACCGGATTGCTTTCATAGTGTAGACACTCATGTGGTCAAATGTGTTTGAACAGCCACAAAAGACGTCTACTCTCCGCCCACTGACCTACATTAAGGAATGCGCGCTAGCCTGACAGGATTGAAACTTCAGGTCTTTTCGCACCGGGTAGTTCTAGGAACTAGCTACCAGGGTGGTTCCCAGAGAACTAATGGTTTCCTTAAGAACATTTTCCTGGTTGCATTCGCATCGCCAGTAGGAACTCTGAAGTGACGTAAGCCGCGCTTGTTGTGACTTTTATTTTGACAGCGTGGCAGACCTTTATTTTGACGGCGCTGGGAACGCCAGAGCCTGAGCTCAGACTGCTTGCATTCTCCGTGTTCATTACGATCTGTCTAACAGTCCTGTCTAATACGTTATTAGATAGAACTATTATACATAGAAAGTAGACAGTATATGAAAAGATATTAGCATACGCAGTAGGGGTGTGCCATATCATACCGTCCACGATAATACCGGTATACATTTTTACATGATAAAAAAGTGTCATATCGCGATATCAATGATATAGCGACGCGATGACGTATGGCGCATTTACGTTCCCTAGCACGCACAACAACAACAGCCGTCCGAGCGCGAGAGCAGCCTGTCAGCCTCCGATGACGATTTAGCAATTTCACAAACAGCTTGAGTGTTCAGCGGGGCTGCCGACGCGCGTCTTCTCTCGCGCGCGTTTAGGAGTCGGGACATGACTGAATGGTCTCTTGCACAATCTAGCCATCAGTGCATCGTAACTAAAGTTTATAATTTTCAAGTCTTCTTAATTCTTATCAGTTTAAACATTCAAGCGGTTTTAAACTATCCAGTAAGCTACTCGCGCACTCTCTGAGAGAGTTGCACTGCGTGCATACATAGAGTACAGCTCGCGAGAAACTAAAGTTATTTTTCGCGGATTATATCGCTTTAATGGGGGGAAAAACGCAAAATTGTGTAAAACTTCCGGTCTTGGTAAGTATACTCATAAACACAGTCGGTTATGTATAAAACGCATGTGACAGTGTGACAGACAGTGTAATGAAAACAGCAATGGAATCGTACACTAGCTGTAAAAGTGACAGCAGCCATAGGCTATGCGTCTGTCATTAATGTTGTCGTCAAAACAACAAAAGATAGCTTTAATTGTAATGAATGAGAATTATTAGCCTATGTATTTAATTTAATCAGGAAACAGAACTAACAGACTGTGTTATTTTACATTTGATTACTTTATTATGTTTCTGTAGTATTTCTGAATACTGGTGTTAGACCTGCACACATTTAACATTTAATTCAAAGATTGAAATCAAGCTTCCTTGTGTTGTGTAAACTCTTAACAACAAAATTACCACATTGTAAAAACGCAATGAGTGAGCAAACATTTAGGCGAGATAAACATAATAAGAAAATTTTCAACAACAACAAAAACATTGTCTATATCATCATAAATATCATTATCGCAAATATTCTTGAAATATCGTGATAGAATTTTGAGGCTATATCGCCCACCCCTAATACGCAGTGGGGTTGATGTCCAGTGTTGCTAGCTGAGCAGAATTACATAACCATATTTCGCTTGGTCCCCTCAAAGGTACGTTGGAGTTCCTATAACTAAAATCATTCCTAGTTCCTGCGGAGCGAACACGCCAAAAAACGGGTACTTTTACAACAGCATCGTTTGGTGTCGTCTTGCAGCTTTCAGAGCAGATTTACTATTTTCACACAATAAATACCTTACATGGCTAATGTCTAGGTCTGGGACAAGGGTAAAAAAAACTCTTCAAATACAGCAAGACCTGCTGAGACCTGTTGTTTCATATAACAAAAAGAAACCAATTTAAAACAATTTTGACAGAAAAATTCACCCTTGGGACATAAACCTGCTTATAATTGAAGAAACACTGGTGTGCTGGTCTTGGAGGAATAAAGCATATGAATGCATGAATCAGACACTTTGTGAGTATATTAGGTTTATCCTGAGATACCAAGTTTGCCTCTAGCAAAGAGTGAGCTGCGTAAGAAAGATCCCACAGTACATAAACATCTCAATTACTTCAACTTTCAGACCAGCTGTACCTCTAGACATGGAGGATTTGTCTTTTAAAAGAACATTTGGCTGTTCTTTCCAACATTCTGATTGTTTTTTGTTGTAGAAACAATATGGGAACAATAAAAAAAATAATCAACATATAACACTGAAGGATTTTCCTCACAGCAGCGCTTCTATTACCACTATTTCTTTCTCTACTAAATTATCGATTTCTTCTGGCTCATAAACATCATATATTCTATAACATGAGAAGACACCGGGGACTGCAGGTCATACTGTAAATAAAGACAAACGGCAGCATGTTGTCTTTTGGTAGACAATATGGCTAGATGGGTTTATATTTTCTGTAGAAAAGCGGAACTCATTAAGTTGGGTCTCGTGGCATATTAGTGGCAAGGAAGGTGACAGAGAATTAATCTTCACGCTTGTGGATTCGTCACACTCGTTTCCCGACCACCTAATGACACTTTTATCATAACTCTTTATTACCATTCCCGAACTGAAACTCGAAATTATGTAAATGCAGCGGCGTCGTACACTCTGAACGTCGTTGTGTTTGTTGGCTGTTTGCTCAAGCGTGAATCCAATTCCTCTCAGTGTCCTCATTAATGAATTGCTTGGTTATGGTTTGACTAACCGTCCAGAGGACCAGACGTGCAGGAAGGTTTCCAGGAATCATCAAATTTTTGTACTTTTTGTGTTGTCACCTCAAACATGCCATCCTCTTTCTAATGCAACCCTGGACCCTCATCACGGGGACGCAGTTGTCCAACAAAATAACTAGGTTATGGTTCAGCCGAAGCTTAATCACGGCTGGACTCTTCAGCTTGCTCAATAGGATTTTTTTTTTGTCTTAGAGAGAAGGAAAGAAAAGATAGATGGAGTTGGGCATCCATATTTATAGCTGTTTTTGTCCTTCACGTTCACAGAATACAGAATATCCCTGTTGATTCTGTAAGTCTGTGTGAGATTCAGTATCTATCTGAGCAGGTATGAGGTCAGAAACACTCTTTGTGATAATTTCCTCTAGCCTCACCTCATTTTCTAAACCTTTAGCCTGTTTTTGAATTCTTCAGTCACTATCTATCTATCTATCTATCTATCTATCTATCTATCTATCTATCTATCTATCTATCTATCTATCTATCTATCTATCTATCTATCATCTATCTATCTATCTATCTATCTATCTATCCATCCATCTATCTATCTATCTATTTATCTATCTATCCACCCACGGGTTTGGCAGGCATTTTCACTGCAGTTCATCTCAAATCTGACGACGCATATGCATCTATAATATGGTTTGTTGAGAATAACATGTAAAACAGACAGAGTTATGCTAATGTATGTTTGTCAATGGATACGGTTTCTGGCCTCCCCTAAACTTTGTTCATTGCTAGTGCCGTATGCTCTAGTTTATATGACATTCAGTCATTTATGCCGTAGGGTTGGGACGGTTACCGCATTACCGCAATACCGCGGTCACGTGACTCCAACCGCGGGACTGAGCTCGTCACCGTCATCACCGAAAAAAAAAAAAAAAAACGAAAAAAAAAACATTGGCCTGCACATGTGCACGTTGTGTCTAATGACATGGATTCATTGATTCTAATGACATTGTGTCTTGCATGGATTTAAGGTCTTCTAAACAAAACTGATCAAAAGATGGAGCAAATCCGATCTTTCGAAAGTTGGTGAGCGCAATGTTCCATGACAACATTCCATTTGTATTAGAGATGCGCGGATGGGCTATTATTATTTCATCCGCAACTGCATCACAAAATTCATCTGTCCGCACCAACGTTTTTGATAAATTTTCGAAACCGCATTCGCGGCACTGACTGTTTTAAGGTCTATGAGCGATGCGTGGCGATGCTGCCGTGAGGCTAGAAAGCTCTTGGCTGTTTAAGAAAGCAGACTGATCCAATGCAGCAAAGATATTTAAAGGTTAAAGTCCCTAGTATAGCCTATTGGCTATGTTGTATCCCCAGAATATCAGCAGTGAACTCATTCTCTGATCGGCGCACAGGATAAAAAAAGAAAGAAAGAAAGAAAAAGCCTATAACGTTAATGCACATCGGTGAACCTGACCTTACCTGACTAGGCTACTGTAGCCTAAAATGTTATCGTTTCGTTTTGATTTTTGTTTAAAAGTAGACATTAAGCTTTCTATGTATTTCTCATGTCTGTGAGCAAGTTCATTTATGAGACGAGCTCCAGTCCACGCGCAAGAGATCGCGCCCGCGCCTCCACGTCCTCCTGATTATATGTCTGCTATATTTGCTTCTTATTTATTAATCCCAGGCAATTAGTTAATGAAACAGTGATTAAAATTAAGATACAATTTATACAAAACGAAATTTAATTTAAAGAACGGCTTTCTACAAAACAAAACTTAATAAAGTGGTCAAAATCATGTTTGACCCATCTTATGATCCTATCTTACTCATGCTGTTGACTTTTCATATAATCGACATAGATTAAATGAAAAATGTATTTGTTTGTATTTATTTAATTGTATTTAAAGCGCATTTTTTTCTTTGTATTTAAAGCGGTTTACCGCTATACCGTGGGAATATCCCCCAGACCTATTATGCCGTCATCACCCGGGTGTTGATAGAGCACAAGCGCAGGTGAGACCGGAACAGCACACGTTGCTATCTGCTTTAAACTAAACTAATTTTAGCCTCTTCAATTGAAAAGCACAAGAAGACGCGCAAGAAGACGCGAAAAGAGAACTCGCGTGCGCTGTGAGAACATTTGAGTGTGCACTCATCTGAAGCACGCAAACCAGTGCAAACATTGAGTTCTTTTTCATGTCTTGCGCTTGAACAGACAAATTCACTATGTCAACATGCCTGTCTTGGCGAGTAACATAAACATAAACAGTCAAGAAAGATAACGCATGTGTATCAGTATCAGTGTACTGGATCCGTGCATTATGTCTTAAAGTGACAGCAGCCTAATATTCCTGCTGTCTGTGTTTTTTTAATGTTAATCAAACAACAAAAGACAAGGAAATCAATCACTGTTCTAGATTGAATAGCTTTTGTAACTTGTATAATGTTTCATCTTTATTTAATTTATACAGTTGAGATTATATGCAAAGTTGTTTCACATTTGATTACATTATTTAATTTCTGCACCTGAAAACGTCTCAGGTTACGTATGTAACCCTGGTTCCCTGAGAGGGAACGAGACGCTGCGTTGAGACGCTGTGGAAACGCTCTGTGTGATTGCGTCGTGAAGCACGTGTATAATCAGTCCAATGGAAGAGCGAGACGTCATAGGCGGTGACGTCATAGACCAGGAAGCTATAAAGCACACCAGAAAACAGACCGCGACAGCTTCTGAAAAAGCCTGAAGCAAATCGATCAGGGCATGCAGGAAGTATGGCAGGAGAACGCAGCGTCTCGTTCCCTCTCAGGGAACCAGGTTACATACGTAACCTGAGACGTTCCCTTTCAAGGGAACTCGAGCTGCGTTGAGACGCGGTGGGAACCCCATACCCACTACGCCATAAGACAAATGCCCGTTCTGTGTGAAGTCCTTGCGCACGCTAGAAGCAAGCAACCTAGCCCCGGGAGTGGAGAGGTGTAGGTCATAAAATCTGACAAATGTATGAGGTGAGGACCAGCCTGCCGCATTACAAATATCCTGAAGGGAAACACCCGAAATTAAAGCCTAGAGGCAGCCATACTCCTTGTAGAATGGGCCTGAACAGCCACAGGTGAACGCTGTCCGGCCGCTTCATAAGCAAGTGAGATAGCCTCAACTACCCACTTGCTCATTATCTGTTTAGATGCAGGGCAACCTATCTTAGGTTACCCGAAGCAGACAAATAATTGTTCTGATAAACGCCACTGAGCAGCTCTGTGGACCTAAGCATCCAAAGCCCGGACAGGGCATAACAGATTTAAGATTTTCCTGATCTGGGGTAGTAGAGGTGGAGGACAGAAGGCCTGGAGCACAAATGACCCACACATTTAGTAGGGACCTAGAAATACAACCCGATCTGGGGTGAAGAAATACTACCACCAACCAGGTGCAAATCCAAGTACGTGCAGGCCTCAGCCTCATGTACCACGGAGAAGACGAAATTAAGGATCTCTCCTCAGAGATAGCCCAGCAAAGAAACATTCATTACACAAATCAAGTACTGTACCAACAGGGCAGAAACGAGATTCAGAAGGCGTTCTCTGCACCAGGCAGAGAACAGCATATTAGTCTTCTCGTGGAGGGAGCTCTAGACTGAAGTATGGTCTCCACGACCTCGGTCGAGAAACCTGAATCTATGAGCTGGTCCCCCTCAGAGGCCGAGCCCACAGTATCCACAACTCCAGAGCTCCCAGGAGCAAAGATATCGGGAAAAGCGTATAGGGGTAGCGGCAACCACACCTATTACATTACATCCAGTCCAAGAGGAGCTGGATGCGTGAGGGAGAACCACAAGGGCAATGCATTGTACAAGCGATGCGAAAGGTCGACTTGTAGTTTGACCGAAGTTCTCCCTAAGAAGCTCCACCACCTCGGGGTGAAGTCTCCATTCCCCGGGCCACAGCCCCTGCCTCAACAGGATATCTGCTCTGATATACGAGACCATCAGTGTGTTGTCCGGACCCTTCGCCGACCAACCACTCATGATTGCCCCCGACTTGTAAGGGGAAACATCCGTCGATAGCATTATGCGTCGACAAGAAGCCCCCAACACTGGGCCTGGGCGAGGAACCAAGGTTCTTCCACATGACCGAGGCACGAAGGCATAGCCGCGTGACCTTGATCATGCGAAAACGCATTTCCCCTCGGAGAAAACCCCTTGGTCCCGGGCCACCACTGCAGGGGTCTCATGTACAGAAGGCCAAAAGTAACTACGTTGGATGCAACTGCCATGAGCCCCAGCCAAAGACCTTTCACCGAGCGGCCACTCATGACCGCCCCCCATCCTGTGAGGGAAGCATCCGTCGATAGTGTGACGAGTCGACAAGAAGCACCCAGCACTGGGCCCTGGGCGAGGAACCAAGGTTTCTTCCACATGTCCGAGGCACGAAGGCATAGCCGCGTGACCTTGATCATGCGAAAACGGATTTCCCCTCGGAGAAAACCCCTTGGTCCCAAGCCACCACTGCAGGGGTCTCATGTACAGAAGGCCAAAAGTAACTACGTTAGACTCAACTACCATGAGCCCCAACAGTCTCAGAGACTGTTTGCAGTGAGTGATTGACCTAGTTTAACATTTTACACTTTACGGCTGTGAGAATCGCAGAAATACGTGCAGGAGACAGACGTGCTTGCATTGTTGTCGAATCCCATAATACACCTAGAAAGTGGTCCTCTGAGCTGGGAGGAGTACACTCTTTTTGGTGTTGAGCCGCAACCCCAACCTCCTTATGTGGGACAGAACGACATCACGATGTTGAACTGCCAAAAGCTTGGACTGAGCTAAAATCAACCAATCGTCGATATAATTTAATACGCGAATGCCCTGGAATCTCAGAGGAGCCAGAGCTGCATCCACGCATATGAGGATGAGGATGATGGATAGATAAGTAAGCGTCCTTTAAGTCTATTGTGACAAACCAGTCCTCGGACTGAATCTGTGACACAATCATATTTAGCGTAAGCATACTTTGAACTTAAGATTCTGAAACCTGCTGTTTAATTGACGCAGGTCTAGAGTAGGACGCAACCCCTCATCCTCTTTCGGAACAATGAAGTAATGGCAGTCAAACCCTGACTGTCTGCCGGGAGGAGGAACCCCTTCTACAGCTCCTTTTGCAGAAGTGTCAGTACTTCCTGCTCCATAACCAAAGCCTGCTCGGGGTCCACCACAGTGGGGAGGACCCCTAGAAATCTGGGCGGACAAGAACCGAATTCTGAAGCCTTTTTTATAGTGTGCAGGACCCACCGAGAAATATGTGGCAGTAGTTTCCACGCTGCCAGAAATTCTACTAGGGGAACCAGTCTCTCAAGACTGGCCTCTGGATTTGGTTGAACAGTCACTACGGTGCCCTGAAGCGGCGAACCGGCAGGGAACAACCGAACTGGCAGCGCTGCGACCCTCCTCAGAGAGTCGCACCCCAGAGGGAGCCGAGGAGAAACGATTTCTCAAAACCGTCCCTGCCCCGGAGGAGCCCTCAGAAGCTTTATTAGAGATGACGACAGTCCTCAGATCTTGCCTCCCTTTAAATAACTTAGTTCCAACGACCCTCCTCAGAGGATCATTGGAAAAAGCAGGCACCTCGGCACCCTGAAACGGCGAACCGGCAGGGAAACCGAACTGACTGCTCTACGACCCCCCTCGGAGGATCGTTTGGGGACACTGACACCTTGGTGTCCTGAACGGCGAACCGGCAGGAAAACCGAACTGGCAGCGCTGCGACCCTCCTCAGAGAGTCGCACCCCAGAGGGCGCCGAGGAGAAACGATTTTCTCAAAACCATCCCTACCCCGGAGGGGACCACCCTTTAGAAGCCTGATAGCCTCGGCGTCAGGGCTTCCTATTGTCCAAGCTTTTTTAGAGATAAAATAGTCCTCAGATCTTGCATATCTCTAACTGGCTAGACTGCTACCGCCACCCAAGTCCCCTTCGATTGTGGAGGAGCCCAAATGGCGATGCTCGTTCTTGCACTCTGTGCTGCGAGGAGCTTAGTAGACTGAGACTGCTCCGCCCAGCAGTCTCAGGAACATTAGATTGGTGAGGAAGAAACCTCTGGAACGCCGCTGAACGGTTTATTCTTATTTTTTTTTTTGAAAGCAGAGCGTCCAGAAGAACAGATATAATTTTATCTTATTTTTCTTTATTTTTAAATCAGAAAAACGTATATATATATATATAAATATATCACTCCGTGGCCACCAGCAGGAAAACAACCGAACTGGCCGTGCTGCGACCCTCCTCAGAGAGTCGCCACCCAGAGGACGCAGAGGAGAAACGATTTCTCGAAACCGTCCCTCCCCAGTATAGTTTATCTGTTTTTGCACGACGCAATTCTCGAATAGCGTCAGTGCTGTTTTTTTTACAACCTCACATTCATCCATGTCTTTATAATTTACCCACCAGCGTTGCCTAATAAAAAAATTTATTTAGATGGCTGGTGGGTAACGTCGGGGTTAAAAATGATGACGCCGACTCGGGAGAGAGAAAGCTAGCAAGCGTCTCTTTAACCCGAGGCACTGTCATACCATGATACTTAATACCCATAGCATTACTATAGTTAGACGTAGGGCATTAAACACATAAAATAGAAACCGACTTATTCCACGATCTCGACACCTCAGTGTGGTGTGGAGATAGGGAAAAAACGGCAGTCCCCGACGAGGAGGCTGAGATACAGAGTTTTTCTGTTTTTAGATTTATTTCATCTAATAAACTCTTTTTATTTTCACTCTCATAATGTTCAGCTGGCCAGAAAATATTTAACTAGCAACAGCACTAGATAAACCTCCTTTTAAAGCTCCTCTTTATTCAACAGAGTTATGAGCTGACTTATTTATTCATTTATTGAAAACTCAAACATCTGCCTTTTCTTAATATCTTTATTTGTTTTTGTTCTCTTTTTCTAAACAAAACACTAACGATACCAATTCCTCGGAACTGGAAATCGCCCGCACTGGATCTGGCAGGTGAAAGCTGAGATAGGGCGGGGCCCGTCCCAACCCCCGCTGTCAGATCCGTTTGCGAACCCCAAAATGCGAGTCGCCGCCGTGCATCGGCAACAGAACCGAACCGTCCCCCTCGAAGAACGCCCGGCGGGAGCGGAGCGTCCTCACGGACAGCTTCTCGCAATGCGCACAGTCAGCCCCCTCGAGAACTGACTGTGGCATGCTCCACTCCCAAATAGTAACAAAAAGCTGATGTGTGTGTCCCCACCCGTGATATAACGTGGGTAGGGAACAACACAAAAGCTGCTTGCTCTCTTTTGCCATAATATATATATATATATTGCAACTTGACAGACAACAATAAATATGACAAGGACAGAATACACAGATCGCTTGCTGAAGGCAACAGAAGCTGTCGCGGTCTGTTTTCTGGTGTGCTTTATAGCTTCCTGGTCTATGACGTCACCGCCTATGACGTCTCGCTCTTCCATTGGACTGATTATACACGTGCTTCACGACGCAATCACGCAGAGCGTTCCCACCGCGTCTCAACGCAGCTCGAGTTCCCTTGAAAGGGAACTACTGTTATATGCCTGAGAAACCTGAAAACCACTGTTTATTTTATTAGTAGCTGTGCTCTATTGTATTTATTTGTGCTGCTGCTTGTAGTTGGATTATTTGTTTTTATTTTATTTGCTTTTATTTGTCAGTAGTCCTGTTCCCCCCTGAACATAGCACATACTGAACCGTGACCCTAAAACCGTGACCCTAAAACCGTGATAAAAACCGAACCGTGAGTAATTTGAACTGTTATACCCCTTCTATCTATCTATCTATCTATCTATCTATCTATCTATCTATCTATCTATCTATCTATCTATCTATCTATCTATCTATCTATCTATCTATCTATCTATGTGTGTATCAAGTAATAATATTATATAATATTATATTAAAGTATAAATATTTAAAAATGTCCTTGGATCCCACACAATACTGCCTCTGTTGGCATTACCTAAATGCAACAAAAATATAATCCTTAAAAAAGCGCACACAAAATGCTCTGTGTGTTCATCTAGTCCAGTAAGAGTGTGCACTGCAGCCCTGTCCTTGTGTGTAGGGTCTGTGCTTGGAAACAAAAGCCCCTGCAGTGCATGAAAAACTCTCAACAGTAAACACACAACAGCTGTCTCCATCTGGACAGACGTCCACCATCGGACGTGCTGCCCTCTGTTTACATAGTCAGTGCTGAGTTTACCCAACAAACTCCGGCCAGAGGGACAGATTGGGGGGCGAAGGTCCGGCCGTTGTTTGACATCCTTCCAGATGGGGAGACGGCCCGGGAGAAAGAGAGAGACAAAGAGTGAGAGAGAGAGCAGGGAAAAGGACAGTTGGATCAGGGGTGATCAAAAGCACTGAGTAAGCATGTAGGCGATGCTGCGGAAGAGGAGGATTTATCACGTCATATGACTTTATAGCCACGGATGAACTCTGTGTGCAAGAATTGCACCCTTCATGCTCCATGTACCATGTGCACAGGTCCTGTTAAGACCAAAGCTGCTATTTTTATGAAAACATAATATAGTCGCAGAGTTTTACGATTGCCAACGGTTTTATTTGTGTTCTGTTTCTTTAACAAAACAACAGGGCTGTACATAACACCTTAAATTAGCCATAAAAGCACTTCATTGCTTTTTTTATTGTTGCACTGGGCATAATATATAATAACATAATCAGTGCTGTAGTGTTAGACACAGGCAAAAGCACATTATTCAGTATTTTAATGGTGTTTGCTAAGGCAAGCATCACTATTATTTTTTCATCCTTAAGGTTAGATACATATAATATATATATATATTAATATAATGCAACAAAAAAAAATACACTTTTGAATATGTAGCTTTAATCACACACTGTCATAATATGACCCTGGATCACAAAACCAGTTAAGTAGCACAGGTATATTTGTGGGAATAGTCAACAATACATTGTATGGGTTCAAATTATCAATTTTTCATGTATGCCAAAAATCATTAGGATATTAGGTAAAGATCATGTTCCATGAAGATATTTTGTAAATTTCCTACCGTAAATGTATAAAACATTTATTTTTGTGAGTGAATGCAGCACAATCGCAAACATAAATGGACAAATTTAAAGATGATTTTCTCAATGTTTCGATTTTTCTGCACCCTCAGATTCCAGATTTTCAAATAGTTGTATCTCGGCCAAATATTGTCCTATCCTAACAAACCATACATCAATGGAAAGCTTATTTATTCAGCTTTCATCTGATGTATAAATCTCAATTTCACAAAAATGACCCATATGACTGGTTTTGTCATCCAGGGTCACATATGTACAATGTCTCATGAATCTAAAGTACATCACAGTAATAGTTTATGAATTGGAATTGGACATAACTGGAAAATGACTCATTCGTGAACTCAACATTGAATGATTCACTGAGTGAATCTGATTCGAACTGCTAACTCGAGCAAATTTAAGACTGTTTCTTGAATCTTTATGTCTAACTCCATACAAAGAAAGAATCCTTTGTTTGCAGATCAGACATCTCAGCTCACGCTGTGTCCGTTGTTGCGAGGAAACAAATGTGTGCATATAAAGATATGATTACACCAAGATGCAAGAAACTGCAAATATATTACTAGATTTTAAACTAGCTTTTATAGAGCTTAAGAATATGTCCGTGAGCGACTCCTGTATACGGTGTATATTTTAGGTTTCACTCATGAATTTAAATGCGTCAGTCACAAACAAAACATTTCAGTGTATTTGTGACAACTGATATTTGACATATACTTGCAAGATAAAAGTGTAAATGTCAATATACTGATTAATGTCTGGCGGTAAACTAAAGTCACTGAATTGGCCTCTTTTTTCTCTCTCTTTCCTCCCCCTGTGATGTCTTTTTTCTCTTTCTTTACCTCTCTTAATCTTCCTCTCTCTCTCGCACACACTCAGTTCAAAACCCACAGGTACACGTGAGCTCCAGGGCTCATGAAAGCACTGTTCCCCTTCCTCGCCAGGTTTGGAGGTCAGTCCACCTGAGACGTCCTCCTCTCTGACTTCTTTACGGCGTAATGGGGAAGCAAGGGAGCGAGAGAGCACCTGTCTCCCCCGGCCAGCTTAATTGGATACCCATTACATCGGTACGAGCGCATGCTTAACTGAAAGACCCAGGCAAGACGGTCGGTTTAAGGCTGAATAATTGACTTTCGTTTTAAAAAAATGGAGAAAGTCCCTCCAAATCTCTGCCTTTAAAACTTAGGTGATCATTATTTTTGAGCTAAAGGTCTTATCAGATGTCTCGGGACACCTGGTTTAAATGTCTGTGTTCGGTTGTCTTCTTGAAGCCCCCAGCTAGTGGTAGCTCAATTAATCTATGGTGCAAATCAGAATCTGCATTGTTTGAAAGGCCTGTGAGGTATAATAAAATCACCCATGATTTGCTGAATCGACAAGTCAATCGCTTTAAAAAACTCAGGGCTGCGCTGCACGATTTGTACTGTTGGCAGCTCAGGGCTGAAGTAAGACGCTGCATTGAGAAACGTGCTAATGTGTGTTAATACACTAAAAGCCTCCTGTCTGTCTGGGCCTGCGGATCGCTGGCGGTAAATCATCGCATGTGTCAGCTTTGGTCCAAGGTCTGTGTCAGCCCACTGGATCCAGATTAAATTAGTTGTCAAGTCTAATTATACAGGACTTATAGTGTAAGGTGTGATGAGAGTTGAGAAATACACCACGTCAGCTTTAAAATGAGGAATATTCTAGGTTAAATAAAAGTTAAGCTCTATCGACAGCATTTGAGGATGAAGATAGTATCGTCTAGTACAAAAAGCACCTTGATAATGAATGTCTGTGGGGCAAACGTACACTTGTATTGTGAGTGTTTTACTGCGAAACGATTTTTTTTTCTTTTCTGTGGTAATTGGAACAGATGCTGTCGATACAGCTTAGCTTCCATTTAACCTTGAATATTCCTTAAATATCTTTTGATTCCTTTAGCGATGGAGCTGCAGCAAATTTAGGATTTAGGAGGGTGAACGCAATTTATAGGCCTTATATGCTGTTAAAAATGTATTTATTTAAATAATGCAAATAAATGCAAATATATTACTATTAATTCAATTGTATTTGGTATTTTGAATTTGAATATTTCATTTAAAAAGCTACATTTAACATTTTAAATCAGAGGAACATTTGTAAAATCTAAATTTGCATGAACTGTTTAATTATTAGGGGGTAATTATTCGTTTTAAGGGGTACTGCATTCAACTATAAATTGGACAAAAAAGAGGCTTAAAAGGCTATATGCTTTGACGTCTTTAAGTGTTAGTTAACAAAAAAACAACTATATATAATGTTTTACATTTAAAAGAAAAAAAAGATTATTTGTTAACCACTCTAAAATATGAGCCCGGAGCATTGTTGTTGTTGGTCCCTCAACGTCTATGGCAGTTATGGCCCTTTAAGCCTGAGGCGAGGAAATATGAATATCTGAGAGTAAAGCAATCATCACCATAAATTTCGATAGTCCACTTTAGACATTCTACTAACTATAAGTAACTTAGCAGCTACATGTCAGCTAACTTTCATTAGAGTATTAGTAGAGTGTCTGCTTAATATCTGCTAACACTTTATTTTGTTGGTCCCCCAACAGATATTCAACTGACTATAAGTAACTTAGCAACTACAAGTCAACTTGTTCTCTTAACCCGAACCCTAACACCATAACCATAACCTAACAGTCTACTGACATTCTACTACACTCTACTAATACTCTAATGACAGTTAGTTGACATGTAGTTGAAAAGTTACTTATAATTAGTAGAATGTCTAAAGTGACTATCGAAGTAAAGTGTAACCAAGATTTTTAATGAAAAAGTAAACATTTTCCCTCACGGTTTCCTGGTCTACTCTGCTCGATTGGTCAAATGACCCAGTCTGTTGTTATTGGTCTACCTCTAGCATGTGTCTGAAACAAAACGCCTATTACCATATCTGGATATCAGCTCCGGAGGCTTCCTCAGCACTTGTATGCGCAGTGATAAGAACAGTACCGATGTCATTGGTTTTTCAAACTAATTCCAGCTAGATTCCATTCTCATCCTTTGGAAGTGCATGCAAAGTGGATTTGCATCGCTGAAAATAGTGTCCTCTATTTGACATGTGGACAACACAAACCAAACTCTTCCAGCCTCGGCTACAACTTCTGTTTGAGGGCGGGTCAAATTAGACATTTTCGCAGGCAGCGAAAGAAGACCATAGGCTGGCATTAAATAAGCATATTATGATAGTAATGTAAGAAATAGTTTAAAAAATAAGCATTTGTATATCATAATCATAATTAGAAACAGAGATAATTACACCCCAAAATGTTTTAACACTGGTTATTTATTACAGAATCCTAAAATGTATTCCATCCAGTGCGGACCTCAGGGAGTATGTGAATGACAAATCTGCCGTCAGCAGAAACATCTTCATCAGTATTGAAATTCTCAGAACAGGGATTCATTACGGGTTCCTGGTGCTACAGGGATCTACAGACGAGCGCAGACAAAGGCCAGCGCTAGACAATCGATCCTTCTCTCTGCCATCAATTTCGCTACTTATTCTGGCCCTCGACACAGGGATTATTCTTTTGGGCCGAACCCCAAAGTGGCCCGCTGACTGATGGGAAATCAATACGGAAGGGGCCGAATTCTCAGAAGTGCTGTGGGAAGAGAGGAGACTCGTATGGTGATGTCAGAGATTGGGATAGAGAAACGCTTGTCAGCGGAGAAATGAAGATGTGATAAGAGCGTGACGGAGTGAGAAGTGTGAAAGAGTCTGGAGCATCTATTCACACATCAGCGTGTAAATGAGAGTTACCCACAAAAAAAAAAAAAATAGATGAGATTTTCTTCATCATTAAAAAAGGTTTTACACAACGAATAAGATGAAGACATATCAGTAGTCTTTCCAAGTTCACGCTTTGGTGCCGCACAGACTGTCAGGCAGTTTTTGACGATGGAGTCGGCATCACTGCAGCGTGAAAGAGTATGCATCCATAAAGGCTGCAAAGGAGGAGCTCGTGATCACCCTTCAGAATCATAAAAGTGATAAATAGGACACCCTAGAGCAGAGGTGGCCAACTCTGGCCCTCAAGATCCACTTTCCTGTAAAGTTTAGCTCCAACCCTAATCAAACATACCTGAACAAGCTAATCAAGTCCTTCAGGATTGATAGAAAGCTACAGTATGGTGAACTTTATCAGGGTTGGAGATAAACTCTGTAGGAAAGTGGATCTTGAGGGCCAGGGTTGCCCACCCTTCCTATAGACCGGAGTCAGGGTAGACACCATATTTATTTTTTTGCAAATGAAGACAAGACTGTGTGAGATAGATGTAGTCTGTTCAATAGGTTGTACTGTCTTAAGGTCCAAAGTCATGTCTGGACATTTCACAACACTCGTTTTCATGTGTCTCATTATCTTCACAGAATAACTGAAATACCCATCAAGTGTGTCATTTGAGACAGGACCCATGTCTGTTTTCGAATACACTACCATTCAAAAGTTTGGGGTTGGTAAGATAAAGTTTTTTAGGGAAAAAAAAACATTAAAAATGCTCACCAAGGCATTTATTTGCATTTATTTGATCAAAAATACAGTACAAATACTAATATTGTGAAATATTATTACATTCTGTCACAGGTCTAATCTAGAGCTTCAGAAGAGATGTGTGCTCAAATTTTAATAGATACCAAAATATGAAATCAAAAGTTAGAGATCTCAATATGAACATTTCTCAAACTCTTCCAATACTAAATTGATGAGATTACAAGCCACACCCAATGTTGATTTGGGCCCCATTGACTTTCATTACACCTCTTATTATACATTTATTTGTATGGACAAATATCTTCTTTTGTGTTAGTAGAAGGAAGTAAGTCATAAAGGTTTAGAATGAACGGGTAAGTAAATTATAATAATATTTTCACTTTTGGGTGAACCATCCCTTTAAGTCATTGTATTAAAGAAACAAAACTGAGGACTCAAAGTCTCCTGAGTTATGGGAGAGCAATAAAATATTTATCTGAGTAAAAGAAAAAATAAATGACGATCACTTTAAAAAAATACTAGTTTTTCCAAACACACACACACACACACACACACACACACACACACACAAATGTATGCTGAGTTAAGACATGCGGCCCTTGTCTTTGTCTTCTGTTTACTTATTGATCTCAGTGTCTCCGAGGGATTCCAGACGATCACTGAGTCGTCAGAGAAGAATAAAAACCTATTAGACAAATAAATAGCTGGTATAAATAAGTAATGCTCTGCTTGAGAAACAGGTGATGCCAGCACACGCACAGACGTGTAACCTTGACTCTGTGACACGTGCACCGTCAGCGTTTCCTCCGTGAGGGTGAAGACGGGCTGCCCTTTACCTCTCAGCAGCTGGCCTACACACACACACGCACACACACTGAAAGACCTACAAAATAGTGCACAAATGCCTCAAAATGCCACGTTGGCATACAGTTCCAATTAAAGCACTATACGCTGGTCACATGACCGCAGGAATGGAATATTATATTTCAGCAAAAAAATAACTAATCATTTTTTCACCACATCAGAAATGACAGAATATTATTGTTGTATGAATTTGCTCTTAAAGAGGTAGTTTACCCCCAAAATTAAAGGTCTGTCATTCACATGTAAACAAAGACAGTCTCACATGAGCAATACAATGACTTGGTAAGGAATGGAAAAATTATGTCATCATTTACTCACTTTCAGGTCGTTTCAAACCTGTATGACAACAATATGGTAAGAATAAACCAAATTTGAAGTTTTTGAGCAAACTACATCAATTTCAATCTTTTCCGCAAATACAGCTAACACACTATTTATGACCAATGAATTGGCACAACTTTAGCCACATTAGAGATGAAACATTTTACTTCAAATACATCCTTCACTTTTTTTACGTTTGCAAAGCCTAGCGCTGTTAGAGACAGGTGTGATATTTCAGAAGAGATCATTGAGTGGTGTCTGTCAGTTAATGGAGATATTTTCCATCGCATACATTTATGTCATTTTCCAACTTGTGTTAGCACTTAAATAACAAATACAACAGCATCAATGTAAATTAAACAGAAAACTAAAAAGTAAAATAATAAATAAATAAATAAATAAATAAATAAATATTTTTTTATTTAAGTAAATCATTTATTTAATTTCAATAAATGTATTTATTTAATATAATATCTGGCATTGTAAAACAATCAACTGATTCAATAACAACAAACACTAAACTCTAGAACTAGAAAAATGTATAATGACTATAGAAATTTCTACCATTTCTTCATGACCTTTCAAGATGTAATTATTGACCATGACGTCTCCGGGCTGGGAAAGCTCACAATTGGAATTTCCTGACATTTACAAGTTCTCAAGAAACATACAAACTCTGTTGTAATTTTATGGTTCTTTATTTGAGATTGACAGTCTCGGTCAACATCTAACTTCATTGCATGCAAAAGTTCAGCTTGAACATTCTTCTAAACATCTCCTTTTGAGTTCCATATAATAAAGACTAGTAAAAATTTATTTCATTTCCTTTTTTTTTTTACTTTAGGGTGCACTAACACTTTAAGACTGTCTGACCCTATATTTTTTCTTGTGGACAGCGTTAAGTGCCATCCACTCCAAGATGTCATTTTGCAACAGGGTGGGCCGGCCTCCTCTGTTCACTATCTGATCCACTCCAAGGACAGATGAAGTGATTACACAAGGCTTATGTGTGTGGTCTGCCAAAAATGAAAGAGAATGTTCTGCCAAAGAGAAAGAGAGTGTTGGCGCAAGTTTTGCCGGATAACACCTGTGTGTGTGTGTGTGTGTGTGTGTGTGTGTGTGTGTGTGTGTGTGTGTGTGTGTGTGTGTGTGTGTGTGTGTGTGTGTGTGTGTGTGTGTGTGTGTGTGTGTGTGTGTGTGTGTGTGTGTGGACAGTAGGAAAGGATGACACCCTGGTGACAGCATGATTAATGATCAGAAACACAAAAGACCGTAGCTCTCCAGCCGATAAGAAATCCCCCCCGTCCCACCATCCACACAGCCTACGCACAATCCATACAGATCGAAGCCCCGGTTGGGCTGAAAGATTCAACGGGCCAATCGATGCCTGACCCTCCCACAGTTCATCTGCAGCAACACCAGGAGGACGGGAAGAGTGTCCATGGGAGTCTTCATGCATGATGAAACACCACTATGCCACAGTTTAGAAATCTGCATGTGTGTTCATACAGTAATATTAAAACGATTGATTTAAAATCATATACTGAAATAAAACGATAAAATGTAATATAAATACATATTTAAATATAAAATGTTAAAAATTTTAGAAATAAGTGCCAGTTCACTTAGGGCGTGTCCGAATCCACTTTTGCTAGTTTGGTAACGGAAAAATGGTCGGTGCTCCCGGTGCGTGGTCTAAAAGGGTTGTTCCTATTCTCTTAATGAGTAATGGGTGTGTTTTGGGTGTAACGTGCAATAAACCAATCAGAGTCTCATTTCCCATTCCCTTTAAAAGCAAGTTGCGGTCACGCCATGGCGGATTCGCTATTTACATGGCGTAATTTGCCAGCGGAAAGACTGATCGCTTCTCCAGAGAGGAAACGGATCTGCTCGTGTGCGAGGTTAAACCACACAACCAGATAAACTACGGGACATGTGTACGCGCGTTGTGGACCTACCTATAGGTGCATATTACTAACGTGCTCTTTAAATAGATAAAAAATAATAAAAAAATCTATTTCAGTTGCAATTCGCCCGAACACACCTCGTTTTCAGACCAGCACGCCAATGGGGGCACAAATGGGTGCAAATGCATTTACTATTTAAACAAGATGTTGCAGGATGTGAAAATCATAACTGCGTAACTGCGATAACTGAAACTAGCAAAAAACACTTGCGTCGCGCCTGGCGCTGCATTGCAACGGGTGTACTGCATGATAGGGCCCTTTGAATCAGAGATTTATTGCAAAATCCAACTTACACAAAACTGATACACAGCATTCTACTTCTCGTATACATACATGCTTTACTGTGAACTGCAAAGTGATTGACATACAAAATGTATATCCACCTCACCTTGAATCCGAGTCTTTGTTCATCACGTCACATCCCCATGCTCAAGCCATGTAGTCTTTACTGGAAACAGAAATTATCCATCACTTCTCGAGTCTTTGGGTCCGAGTCGTTAATTCGTTTATCATGAGTTATGGAAAAGATCATGACAGAAATTTACAAAATGAATAGTTCATGATCGACCAATCACTACTTCATAGAGAACTAAAAATGAGTTACTGACAGACTGGGAAAAGAAGTGCTGCAACAATGTCAAATACGTGGAAAATAAGGTGTTTTTTTGAACATTCAAGCATGAAAACCTATTCTAGAAGAACCCACAAACAAAATCAAGAAGTCTTAGTAAATGGGCATAATATGGCTTCTTTAAGCTTTTGTTTGTATTCCTTTAATAAGATGAGCACATGTGCATCTCATATGAGTCCAACATCCAAATGGCCACATATGCTGCTTCTTTCAGCAGGGTATATTTATCTGATCTGTGCAGTATAAGGGTTTTCAGTGTGTAGGCTGAAGTCCTGTGCTTAGAGACTCTCAGTAGAGCGTGTATTATTGAACATTACTCATCATACAGTCGCTCTAAATATTCTCTGCCTCATTAGTGAACGATCATTCAAACCATCAGCTCAGTCAGATGGCATTTCAGCAGAATCAATTTCTGTATCGCTTAACAGGCGTAAACTAATGCACCTGTCATTCCATAAAGCAGGCCATATACATGCATTTGTGGGAGACCATGAAAAAAAAGCAATCCTTTTTCTGCTATATTCCGTTAAATTAAAGTGACATGCATGATCATAGATGCACAGAAACAACTAGGCAAAAGTCCTGAAAGCATCGGTCACATTGTTCGGCACACAGGGATGGACAGATGACCTGTGTTATCTCTCTATCTCTGTCTGTCTCTCTGTCACTGCGACCCGTCAGTGAGATGACAGCGTGACATTAATGTGAAGGACAGATAGAAGCATGAGGAGCCTGTCTGATACAGGTGACACCACACACACACACACACACACACACACACACACACACATACTGAGATGCCACATTTACTGCCTCAGTCACAAGTGTCTCTCCTATTCAAACTGACAAGCCTGCACTTGATGAGGCAAATGCATTTTGTATACAACTACCAAAAAAGTTTAAAAAAAATTGTATATATAATTAAAATCCAATAAATCCATAAATTAATTTATATATATATATATATATATATATTCTATTTTTTTTTTTTAACATGCAAGTTTTCTGTATATACCGTAATATACCAAATAAATCTATAGAGGTGAATTGTCTCTGTGTGAGCTTGTATGCTAAAGGGTGTTTTTACCGCATTTTCACTGTGCAGTAAAGATGGCACGTAATAAAATTCACGTCTTGACATGTCGCATGTGTGTGTGTGTTTGGCGTGTGCAGATCTCAAATATAATTGCAGTATTATGGTGACGTCTACTGTAACCTCTGCTGAATCTCGTCTCTCTGATCTGTGAGTTCTCATCTTCAACATCCTTCAGACCTTCTGAATCGGGATGCGGGCCAATTACGTTTCAGCACTGTTTTGTCTTTGTCAGCATTGCATCTCTGCTGCTATAAAGCCAATGTCGTCCTGAAGTTCAAATCATGAAGTGTGTTTTAAGAGGGCAATGAAGTTGGGCTGGTCGATATAAAGCTAAAAACATATCTCAAAAAATATTGGCTTTTGTTTTTCAGTCAGAGGACCCATTATTTGTAATATCATTATAAGTCAATTTAAAATGTTCAATGTAAAGACTAAAATATAATCAAAATACAGATTGTGTTCTACAGTACTGTATATCACAAAACGAACAAAAGAATCAATGACAATATATATATATATATATATATATATATATATATATATACATATATATATATATATATATATATATATGTATTCACAAATATAACAAACTTGTAGAGCAAATATATAAATTGCTGTTTATTATAAAAATATATTTTATTTAGGGCCTTTAGGAAACTTAATTGGCAAATAAAAACACATTAAAATGATTATGATATTCACAATGGTTTACAATTGCAGCAAAACAAATGCCCGGCCTTATAGGAAACCTGCTGCCTTCAAATTATTAAGTAATAAACTTCAAGAGTAATTGAAAAAATTAAGTTACGTGAACTAGTCAATTCCACATAACTTTTTTTTTTTTTTCAATTACGCATGAAGCTAATTTACTTAAAGTCCCCCTGTGGTGAAAATCAAGGTATTAATGTTGTTTATATGTCTATGTGGTGTTTTTAATGTGCTTTCAGACAAACTATGTGCAAATTCATAAGTCAACACCATTGCGGAGTATTTTCTCTTTAAAACTGCAGTAAACAAAAGACAGTCTCAAAAACGCGGTTTGAAATCGCTGGTGTTTCTGACGTCACAAACTAACTAGAAACCAAACAGGGGTGTGTTTCCCAAAAGCATTGTTAGCAACCTATGTTCGCAAGCTCTGTCGTTATCAACATAGTTCAAAGAGTCGGTGTTTCCCGAAATCATCGTTCCAACGACCATTCTGAAACAGCATCGCAAAGTTGGTTGGCTGGTAAGACAGATCTCGATCTGTGGTTAGAAGCGGTTTCTTGTTTGCATGAAATGTGGACTCAATAAATCCTCATCTTGAGCAAAATAAACAAGCAAACATTCAGTACAATCTATATATTTTACTCAGAATGTATACAAATGTAATTTACGTCTTTTAGTTTGTCAAGAGATTTAAAGCACCTTTTTTGAAGAGTGCGCATGTGCAAATGTGCTCTAGTGCGTAAGAACAAGCCTATGATTGAATCTGGAAATAAACCAATAACTGAGAAAAATGAAAAATTAGTCCACAGATGCCATGTCCGTAATTTATAGCAAAACATCTAGCATTAATTCGATCTCAAACAGATTCATTAAAAGTAGTTATTACTCCACCACCTGCTTGACATCATTAACCAACGTGGTTGAACGACCAACTTGCGAGAATACGGTTTCGGGAAACAGTCGTGACTAGCTAGTTGATTTCTTCAACGATGCATCGTACTACGGTAGTGAAGCAGCGAGTTACGTCGTTGTACGGGAAACGCGCCCCGGGTCAACGAGTGATCGTCAACGAGCGAATCCCTGAGCTGGTGTGAGTGAGTGGAGGCGGGGCTCATTTGCATATTCATAGAACCACGTATACTAAATGAGGCAAGGGTGTAGAGTTACATTCAAGCTATTTTAAGGCATGAAGACATTTTTTTCAAGAAAAAAACTTTTAAAAGTCATTTTGGTGATCAAAGATTAGTTTTAAGGGATACAATTATTGACTACAGCGGGACTTTAATAATTTTAAGGCAACGGATCATTTATACATGTAAGATGAAGTTTATTTATATGTTCTAAGTATCTTTTTCCATCTCAACAGTAAGTGCTATCATATAGATGACAGTCAGTTATAATATGACATGCTGTACTGGACAGAATTATCAGAAAGAAATTTGCTCTCTCAGTTGGACAATTTTTGCTCCAGAGCATCTATGGTTATTTGTGAGCGTTTCTGAGAGAGAGAGAGAGAGAGAGAGAGAGAGAGCGAGTGAGACAATAAGACAACAAATGAGATATAGATACGAGGTGAGATAGTGAAAATGTGTTTTCTGGCTGCATTTTAATCTGTTTACACTTGAGTCATTGATCAAGTAAACTTGTGTTGGGTGCATTGGGAACATCTCCTTTAATTAAAGATTCTGCGGGCGACACCGGCAGAGGTAAGACTGCAAATCAAGATAATCTTTCATCAACGTGAATCCCGAGACTCCACAAAAGCGATGACAACAATGATTACAATAAGATTAATTTACCACAAAATGCATTATCTGTTGTTCAAACGAAACAGTCGAGGGAGTCAGAAAGAGTAAGTGGCAGGGATTATGTTTAAGGGTGTTTCTTCAACGATACACACATTGGGGGGGCTCTTAAAACACAGATTATTTACTTCACCTACTAACAGTGTCAAACGGTGGACATCACAGTAGAATTCAGGCATAAGCAAATGTAATTTCCCCCACTTACATCTTATATTTCACTATTCATCTTATGATGGAAATTTGTTTGGAAATGTGTTTTGTTTGATGGAAAATCACAGACTACTTTGTCTTGCTAAGGCTTATTACATAAGCAGCTTTTTAATATATCTTAAATACACACAATTAAAATAATATGTTCATACTTTGCATAGCCTGACAAACATGCAGCTTGATTGGAGATGACATTTTATAAAACAAATATTAATTTCGGTTTATATTTACTTTGATTTTTCTTTCTTTTTTCTTGACACATCCCATGTCTCATTTCATCTCAGCACTTCACTTAGTCAGTGAAGCCTATGCTGTTTCCTTGGTAACTACTGGAAGAACGTATTAACGGTTGAAAAAAAACTTTGATAGTAAAACTGTGGAGGTGGAAATAACAGTCAGTGGACAATTACTGATATAAATCATTTTCACATGATAAAACACTGAAATAGATTATATTTGACAATAATTCATTTTATTTTACAATCAATGTTATTTTGGTATTGTTTATACATTACATTATTTATTAATATTTATTTTTTGTATTTTCAGTTTTCAGTTTTCAATTTAAACTTAGTTTAAGTTTTAATAAGATTTTGTTCTGTAATTTTGATTAGATTTTTTAAAATAATAATTTCAATTTATTTAATTATTCAATTAATTTATTCATTTTATTCCTGTTTTATAGTTTTAGTAATGTAATACTTCAACAAAGGAGTATTGTCTTGGCAATTAACTGAAATAAATATGTTGTTTAGATTTAAGTTTTTCATGTATTTTTATTATTATTAAATTTCTAGATTTACTCCTATTTATTTTATTTCTGACTAATTTCAATTAATTAAAATAGTTTTAATTTTAGTAATTTAAGATCGAAAGTTTGGTACAACAAAAAAATAAAAGGCATTTGAAAAGTAAAATTAATAACGAAGCCCTTATGAAATGTTTCAAGACCATTTTGAGGTGAACGTGATTTCACCAAGTACCACATGTTCCTGGATCAACATCTTTGATACTGGAACAACTTTCAGATTAACCAGGTTAAGGTGCTACTACATCAGTGTTATTCACCTATCATTCCCTTTGATTTTAGGGAAAAGTTATGGGTAGGGTTAGGTTGCAAGGGTGGTGATGGCGCAGTGGATAAGACACATGCCTTTGGTGTGAGAGACCCGGGTTCGAATCTACTGTGAGACACCAATGTGTCCCTGAGGAAGACACTTAACCCCAAGTTGCTCCAGAGGTGTGCGACCTCTGACATATATAGCAATTGTAAGTCGCTTTGGATAAAAGCGTCAGCTAAATGAATAAATGTAAAATGTAAATGTAGGTTTAGGGGTAGGGATAGGGTAAGGATTAAATTTTGGGACAGGAATGTTATTCAGGATCAACAAAATATGTTATTCCAGGATCATGTCTTACTTGGCAAAATCACGGTGACCACCATTTTAAATGGGTATTTCACGGCTGTCAAAATGGGCTTCAATAAAACTTGACTGTCTATGCCGTAGAAAGTGGAAACTACTTTTGAAATGGTTGCTACCTGAATATATATACCTGACTCTATAGAGAAAACATGAAAATAAGACTGTAGTTTTCCCTTTTGCCAAATAGGTAGGAAAACTTCAAAACCCATAATGCACTGGGCATGTTGAAGAATTCAAAGAGTTAAAACGCTCAGCAGGATTTGATAATTTATTTATCAATTTAATAATGATTTAATAAAAATAAATCATCCCTGGGACATAAAACTGCTCAAAAAGAACCAAACTTTTAAATATCCTATTATCTTGTTCTACAATAATTTCATAGATGTTTATTTTTTTTATTTTTTTTATCAAAGTTTACTAGATATAATGGTCTAATAAAACTCTATAAGAATCAGAAATACATTTTCCCCCAGAGTTTGCCGAAAACATCGTAAACACGACCTCAGCACGGATCACGCTGGAGATAAGTTGGATCAAGGCCAGGCAACAGCACAGTGCTGATAAAGCCAGATAATACACTCTCTATTTTTCATTTCCTAAAACAAGTTATGAGCCGGTGCCTCTGAACAGCACAATATCACTCACGTTATGTGGGAAATAAACAGAGGCCGATATGAAGAACCGCAGCTCGCAACTCAAGCGTGTTGGGAGCCAGCAGACATCAGCAGGGGTCTCGGGTCTCATGACTCATAAAGTTGCACCCCTCTAGATTAACTCTAGAACGGATCAGAAGAGATGAGGGCTGATGGGGAAGGTTTCCAGTTCTGTTCATCAGAACAGCATCTATAGCCTTCAGGCTAATAAAAAAACCCTGAGCTGCTCATTAAACAGATTCCAACACAATGCACATCAATATTTCATAGCATGCATACAGGTGCTTAGCATTACACACACACACTCATCGGGATAGACACTCGCATAGAATTACGAGAGCTCGGCGTGCTTATGAATTTAAGAGCACTGATCAATCCAACATGTTTGTGTGTTTTAGAAACAGCTGCGCGCTGGTATGGAATTATAAAAGCGGCTCTGAGATGCTGTCAAGGGAGGGAAACGCAGTGCACATCTCACAAAAATGAAACGTTAGCACTGAGTAGAAAAACACCTGAAACTTGAGACCATTTACAACTCATCAGCACTTAATCAAAGCTTTAAACAGCTACATCTGAAACAAATCAAACAAATGCTGTAGTTTGAGAAATGGCTCATTTGAATCTCTACATTGCTTTCTTCACTTTTTTACCAAATGTTAAATCAAGTTCATACATTTTTGACCGATCATCAAAAAAGTTATTGCGTCAACTCTTTCCGAACTTTGTGATCTGAGAGCATTTTATTTGCATCCAAACCTTATTTGTGCTGCAAGTTACACTAACATTTGAAAGTTTGGGGTCAGTAAGATTTCTCAATGTTTATGTTCACCAAGGGTGCATTTATTTATTTTAAAAAATAGAGTAATATTGTGAAATATTATTGCATCTTTATTTTCTCTAAAATATATATTAAAATGTCTTTTATCCCTGTGATGTCCAATCTCAATATTCAACATTGTTACTCCATGATCCTTCAGAAATCATTTTAATATGCTGATTTGTGCTCAGGGAACATTTCTTATTATTATCAATGTTGAAAAGAGTTCATATTTTTGTGGAAACCGAGACACATTTTTTCCAGGATACTTACTTAAATTTTTAAGTGCAATCAACTTGGATGTAAGTCATTTCAACTTAAATTACATTAAACTGCCTTAAAGTTGAATCTTGTATAACATAAAAAAAATTGCTTAACTTATTTGGTGAGTTAAAGCAATGTAAAAACGTATGTGGTCTTAACTTATTGATCATTTAATTGTGTGTGTGTGTGTGTAGGGCATTGCGTAGTGTGTAGTACATGTGTGTAGTCCACAATACAGTGTTCTATTTATTTTAAACAAAAATCATTGTACATTTCTGTTCTGAAGAGCCCTGCAAAGGACACACGTTTTTTCAGCATTTTCATGTTCAATTTAGAGGCAGGAACATACGAAGCACCTAATGTAACACTTAGATCCTCAGAAGACGAAGATGATTATAAAAGAACATAAGATCTATTATGAACTCAGAATAACAAGCCAACATACGAAACAGTGTGCTAGTGCACAGACAACAACTGAGGGACCAAAGGAACTTAAGCAGTGGTGCAAACAAGTAGCCTGACGTCGTCATACTCAGATTCTAGTCAGAATGTGAGTCTGAAACTGCTCCATTGGGCTGTGATTATGGGGCGTATGTCAACCGAACCAGGAAATAAAAGGCCTCTGCACTCAATTGGATAGACCTAGAACCAATCAGAGCAACGGAGTAAGTGACGTATGTTGAGAGATAGATTAAAGTTGATAGATTAAACTTTTTCCGAATCCCGTAGGAAGGACGGCAAAAACATCTTTCCCATCGACAAATGCCTTGATCGCGGTTCTCTGTTCCTCTTCTAAAATTAATGCGCTGTCTATATCTTCTATAACGCACGCGATAGCGGGATATACACAACTCAATTCTCCAGCGTCACCCATGAATTCAACCCAAGCGCTCTGATGACGTGGATGGTTACGTTACCGTCGCTCACATAGATATGATGTCTATGGTTGCTCATCTGTCCATCATCGTTTAAAGCCCGCCCTGACAATTTGACTGGTCCGAATAATTTTTGTTCGGGCATAATAGCTCCTCAACGGATCGAATCCAGACCGAACTTCTCGGCATAAAAATTTTGTGGGCGGGTTTCAGGCTGGCATCCAGGCTAACAAGCAAGGTTAATCAGGAGACCAACTGAACTAAGAGGATTAATCATATCAGTAACCATGACAACTTATAAGTGGTGCGAAACTAGACAAAAGAAACACATGTGACTGAATGAAAACAAAACTGAATGTGACTGTGACACCTGAAGGGACATGGTGAAGGGGGAAAATATGAGATTTTAGAAATTATATGTCATTATATGAGAAATTATATGTCAATGCTTTTGCGTTTCTTTGAGAAACTTTGCGTTCCCTCACAATACATTTGCGTTCCCTCACAAAAGCGGTTGGGTTCCCCCGAGAAACTCTGCGTTCTCTCGCAAAACTTTTTGTGTTCTTTGCAAGCGAACACGGAGTTTCTCGGGGAATGCAAAAGCATTGACATATAATTTTTCCTCCCATCTCATTTTTCCCTACACCATGTCCATTTAGGTGCTCCGTATTTTTCTGCCTGTAAATTAAACATAAAAATGCTGAAAACAGTGTGCTGTTCCACTTATTTCATCACCAAATGCAATAGCATACATGAAAAGGACATGAAAGATCAAATGCATGTGCAAAATTTGCACATCAACGTTATTATTCTGATGTATATGTGTGTGTTTTCTGGTAACGGCCAGTCAAGAGAGTGATGAGAGTTTTCATCACCATGATTCAACCTAACTACATGAATATTTATATGTATCAAAATCTGACATAATGTTGCTCACACACTCTGGATCACTAAAACGCATCTATATTTAGCCAATAACGACATGAAAAATAGTAGATGCAAGCTAAAATCTAACAGCCAATGTGCTGAAGTGAGTGTCTTCTCTCGCCAGAAGTTTCAGCATCACAAACAGAACCCCTCTTGTAAATGTAAGAAGACATTCTCACTGATTGCCTCGGAGGACCGCGACTCTCCTGGCATGGTAAACAAAAACCTAGCGATGAAAACAATGCATCCCTGCATCTATTCCAGCCTCACCTCTCCTCTCCTCCTCCTCCGCTCACTCTCTTTTCTCATGCAAAAGCGCTCGGCCACTCCGGGGAAGAGGAGAGACGCGGACAATTATTTCCTGGCCCGGACGTGGCGGAGCTGTGATTGACAAATGAAAAGATTGAAATAGCTTCTCTTTTAAAAAAGGAAGAGAGCTGCCAAATCGGAGATCATCTTTAATATCCCACCCGGGAGGGGAGGAGAAAGACGGATAGAAATGGAAACTGGCATCATTCAATCCTTTCAAAGGCAGCGCTAAATGTCGCACTTAAGAAAGAGGCCGCGTTGAAATAACACTACATATTCATGAAAACCCTCGCAGAGGAATCAATGCGCTTCACTCATCAGCTAATGCAAAAAGATGCAAAACTCTATAACTACACGATCACATGACCTGGCGGTTGCATGGGCGGCACCTTAGTCCTTCTTGCTAAGTCAATAAAACCAATAATTAAGAAAGTCTGAACATCACGAAACAAACAATTTCATTCAAACGATCGCAGGGTAATAGCTGTCTGAAAGATTAAACAGATTATAAGAGAACTTTCAGTACATGGCTCCTCAAAGAAAATCCGATTTTATGTGTTTTCAAACCAACATGATTTTCTGATGTTATATTGCCAGTCTTTGCCATATTATTTAAGTGAATGACAAAAAAGTGGATGCCAGAGTCAGACTCAAGCATCAAAAAGCATTCCTTAGGACTTGAATGCTATATTTCAAGTCTTCTGAAGTGAAATAATAAGAAAAGACCAAAATGTAAGCAGTTGTTCACTGAAATTCAGTAAATAAGAAGAAAATGTCTGATTAAAAAATCATTCTTATAAGATATTTTCAATGGATCAGTTGATTCAGTTCACAAAACCTCACCAAAACCTCACCAAATGGACTAATCCAGTTATCAAAGTTCATCTTCATGATTCCTGATCTGGTTACAGTGTGAACTGGATCGACTGATTCGTTGAAAAGATCCAACTCAAAAAATGATTCATTTACAACCTATTTCATGTGATTATCAGCTACTCATGACTTTTTTATTATGTTCATCCCATAGTTGTTTGAAATATAGTGCATTATTCACATGGACTAAAAGTTGTATGGTCCACTTTTATGATGCTTTTTTCTTTGGTCATTTTGTTTCTTTACAGCCCAAGTCTGTATTTACCTTTATCATATTGAAAAGTGGGGCCAGGATATTACATTAACATTAATCAAAATCGCTCCCTTAACCCTATACCATATTCCCTACATTAGTTCACTAATATGAATGAAAACGAGTGAGTGAATGAAAACGAGTGAGTGAATGAAAACTAGTGAGTGAATTCAGACACTGAGTGCGCCGGAAAGGCGGCCGCTTTTGCATCGACAGTGTTTGTCCTGTTAATAATCATTTGAAACTTAGCAAACTGGTAGATCCAATAGTAATGAACAGATTAATCTTGTCATGGGTAAAAAACCTTAATTAAATTAGATTTAATAATCAATTAAAAAGGAATTTATACCTTACATTGCATTATGGGTATTCTCTAGCCATTGAGCATATATCAGCTGTAAACTCGTTATTGCGGTGCATTATGGGATTAAATGAGTGCACCCGGTAACGTCCACTATGGTTTCGGACACCACTACAAATGACTGTCCCCTTAACTAGTGCCCTATTTAAGGGTATAGGGGGCGATTTCGGACACAGCCAAAGTCTTTAGGATTCATAGGAGGATTAAAGCATGCTGGGAAACAGCAAGTGGCAAAGTGGATACGTTTTTTTTTTTTTTCAAATTACAAATTGCAGCAATCTTAGACCACACACACACACAAACTAAACCATCAGCAATGATTGAAACAGAACACCCACATCTCTCACCAAATAAGTAGGTGTAAGTGTTCTCAAACATGATATTTGCATGAGGCCGAATGGCTTGTAAAGACCGGGAATCTAATTTTCCACCTTGGCACGTATCCTCATGGATTTCCTATCACAGCCCAGTAGAGAGTCCTGTCTAACCTGTCCGCCTTTTGTTTGCACCAGGTGAGTTTGATGGAAGACAAAGACAAAAGGGCAAAAAGGAAGAAACGCTAGTGAAAACCAGCCTTGACCATCATTTTTCATTGCTTCAGATGTCTTGTGGCGCCAATGTCATATGCACCATTTTTATGATACTTTTGCATCCCATTTAAAGCTTGATAGCTCATGACGGTGAGTAAATGATGACAGAAGCGTTATTTTTGGGCGAATTATCCCTTCAAATGTATTATTTTTGAAAGCTCTGAGAAGAAAGCCAGATCAACCATCCAGACACAGAATCTCTGATGCTTTCAACCCAACAATACATGCTCTATTTTCAGATATTATCACCAGACATATGGAGCTGACTCACGCTGACTGGTTTGGCAGGAACGTTTCGACTCTTCTTCGCCGAGAAGTTAAACGAGGAAGTTTTAGTCACTTTGCTTTTGATATTTCAAGTTTGATCACAAACCTTGCACTTGTGGCGAACACGTTTCAGGATTTAACGAGCGTGTCATTGCTGTAGACACAACAAATGCTATGAGGAATAAGTTATCATCACTCGGCGTAGAGCCTGCCGGGAATCGAGAGAGACGGTGAGAGTCCGCAGGGTGTACGTCGATGGAAAGATGGAGACGAGAACAGAAAATAAATTGTGTGATTGCTGAATATCAGTTTCCATAGCGAGATGAGTGTGTGGCGGCTGCTTTTGGTTGATATGTGTCATATCACATCCAGAGATGATTTCCATCATACGCTCGATAGACCAAACTGCTACGGAGGGGGAAAAACGTGTGGGCAGATGAAGCGGTCCAATAACAAATGATTTTAAAAGACTTCTGTTTGCACAGAAACACATAAATTGAGATTGAATGAATTAATGAACCTGTAACATACAAACAGAAGTTCAACCTGAAGGGGGATATGAATATTTTGTCCACGATTTCCTAATTTATTTCTATTCACTACTTTACATATACTTTTACAACTTAATACATTGAACAGGATTATTTAATGAATAGTAAGTTCAAAAGAAAAGCATTTATTTTAAATAAAAACAATTTTGTAACATTTTAAATCTTTACTGTCACTTTTGATCAATTAAATCCATCCTTGCTGAATAAAAGTAGGCAATTAATTATTAATTGTCAAAAAAAGTTTTGAATGGCAGTGCATATCTGTTAAACGTCAACTTGTAAGGGTAAATATCCACAAAACACTGACTAAACGCAACAAAACACCCATTTCAATTTAGTGTTACACAAATATTAACCAACAAATTGGATTCTGCTGGATATTGTCCTTTGTATGTATACATTCCCAGTTGGTGTCATTTGTATGTATGAGATCATAAAAATAATCTAATATTATCAATGTTCCATCGAATCTGAATCTGTTTTCCGCTTCAGATTTCCTCAACCGATTACAAACAGAATTGAATTCCAGCAAAGAACGCATGCGAGGCGTCTTTCTTCATTATCTAGAAAATGATTAGGATTTCCCAAGATAACTCAAAGTGTGGGCTGTAAATATTTGTTCTGTCAGCACTTTGGAAACGTAACGGCGGCTCATATTCCTTCATCTTTTCATCCTTTTCTCAATTACAGGAAACTTACTGGCTCTCACAGAGAGATTACCTCGCATGAATCGTGCACTATTAGTTTTCTTTCCTGCTCCTGATTGGTTCGGTTGGTCTTAAGGTTTATTCCTGTCAAGACAGGTGTGCACTTCAAAACCCTTTGTCATGGTATGGAGATTACACAATCCTAATCTTGTCAGTCATTAGCCATGCTTCCATCCACCTATTTTTATGCAAATTGTGGGATATCGCATAAAAAACACTGGATGGAAACGGCAAGATGCACATAAATTCAAAGTCGTGACTTTGCGCGATGGGACGGCAAAACTTGACTAACCAGCGGACTGAGCTCATTGCACAACATTTGAAATGTTGTCTTGGTCATTCTGAAAGTCTGTCATCCGTTCGGTATAATGTTATGTCTGGTTAGGATAAAGTGTATACGTGCAAAACGCAGAACTTTCTAAATAAACCTGCCAACCTGTAAACATCTTCTATACATTTCTCACTAAATTACAGAGGCGCTTGCCTTGGCTTTTCAGTGCTAAATGATTTTCGTGGAACTTTCCATTTGTTCCCTCTATACTTGTCTATATCAACCCGGGTCCACTCCAATGTGTTTCAATAATGGTCCTGTCTCCGACTAAAGAGAAATGAAAATATGGCACTGAAATCAACGTTTTTCAAACAAACACAATTACAAGGCAATTTGTAAAGTGCTGTGCAAAGTAATGTTCAATTGCTCTTCTCCAGAGGTGAAGGCCTTGCGAGAAGCGTTGCCATAACTGTGTGATTTGTACCCGTCTCATTGGTAAAAAGCTTTCCTGCGCCGTGTGCCAAGAGCGGACATTACCAGTTAAATTGCACATCATTTAGGTGAATGGTGTATCTGAACAAGTGGAGATGATGGCTTGGATGAAATCGGACAAACTCGGCTTCTTTGAGGTGATTGTTTTATACATCCCTCGGGGGGGAACGGTTTGTTTGGGTAAAAATAGGGAATGGAACAGAACATTGACGAACATTATTTAAAGGGGCTATTGTGATTGAATGAGCTAAAACTAAAACAGAGACCATTAGACAACATTTATAGATTGATTCAAAACAATACTAGTGTAAAAAAAAAAACAGACAATATGTTTTAATGTCTAAAAACAGGTATGTCTGAACTGTTTACTGAATAGTTAACAAGTTTCAGTTTGTCCACCGCTGTTTTCTAGAGCAAATAAATATTCCATATGCCATTTTAAAGGAAAACAAAAACAAGTTTGAGCCTTTGTGCAGAGGTTATATGTGCTCCTCACAAATTGAGCCATGGTCCTCAAGTGGGCGACACAGGTTCAGATCTGGCATGCAACACCTCCAGATCCTGGAAGAAATTTCCGGTAACACTTTAGTTTAAGGTCCAATCATCACTATTAGCTATAGTTGCTTATTACAGAGTCGGCGCCACAGCAGATCTACTGGAGGGGCATTGGGTCATCGGCGGGGGGGCACCACCGTTTGAGAAATATTTTGACGCAGTGGCTACATCATAGTCCAACACAGCAGAAATGCTATAAAAACATTTAATCATAGGCGTAATTTGCGGGTGGGTCATGTCCCAACCACTTTTTGCCATGGGTCGATATTGTCCCAGTCAGGGGCTTAGCCAGAATTTTATTTTTGGGGGGTCCTGTCTTTAAATGAGGGGGATATATTTATATATGGTCCGAATTTTACATATATGGCCCATTCTAGTGTGTGCGGTGATGCGGTGGCGACTCGTGTTTGTAAGGGTGGCGCTGCCAATAAAGCACCTAAAAGCTGTCACAAAGAACCGGCAAAAGTAATGATTATGAATATGTAAAATATAGCAAGGAGATATTTTAATTGTTTATTAATAAACAAGTGTTTTCTTTGCCAGTGTCGGCTAAGATGAAGTTGACGATGCTGACTCGCGATCTTCAGTAGGCTAGTGAACGCGCCAGAGAGAAATGCACATTTCATATGGATCACAAAAGCAGAGAGCAGTCTGTAGTCTGTTTTCTTTCGTTTTGAATTATTCTGTTTAAAAGTAGACATGTCTGTAAGGCAAGTAGGTTAGGCTACCTTATTTGCTGAGGTTCGGTTCATTTAGGCTATGAGACGGGCTCCAGTTCACGCGCCGACGCCTCCGTTTCTTATCTATCGTCTGCTATATTTACTTCTTATTTATTAAATTCAGGCAATTGGTTGATGAAACATTGATTAAAATTAAGATAAAATTAATACAAAACGAAATTCAGGTTAAAGAAAGGTTTTGTGCTTTCTGTTTGATGTCTCTGTGAAAGTTTTAAAGCATCTTTTAGTGCCGCTTTCAGAGCGCTCACGTCCGTAATGGAGAACACGTCTGTAACATTGTTTTTTCCTCATAAATGCGAATAAAATAAAATTAATATTTTATGTACTGTGGAGACTGAGAGCCAACCCTTCTTGCTTTGGTTTGCGCAGTGTAATTCACATAATCACTAAAAAATATTTTGCCCCCTAAGTTATTATTATTTTATTTTTTAAGAAATCTGAAATCTGAGCTAGCCTACTTTTGAAACATCTCGCGCCACGGATGTAACAAATACTAATAAACAAATAATACAAATAAATAAAACATCTCCAGTTAACTAGCAGAGCATTCATTTCGTTCGTTTGTTAAATAAGAGGCGATCTAGCACGCTGAAATGTGTTGTTTTTTAAATCAAGTGAAGTGCTCGTTGCGCTGCGATTGGTGTGGATACAGACAGTGTTCTCTTGTGGCTTGTGCGGAGACTCTCTATTCGTTCCGGTGATATCACAAAGTAAAATGCACACAAACCCTGTTTGATATACAATCACTGATAAACATAATCGGTTTTAATCAGGAAAAAAAAAAACTAGACGAGTGGGGATTAGAACCCAGAACCTCTGACAGGCTTGGCAAAAGTGATACCACTGGACCATTGAAATACAAACAAAACGTAGTCGGATCGGATCTATTTATTTCTTCACGTAAAAATTCTCACCACCAAAACATATTAGATCTCGTTAAACGACAAATTAAACAAAATGTACTATTTAAATCGATTGCTGTCCCAGTCACCTTTTAAAGCAAAGTTATGCCACTATTTAATATTAAAAAAATAACTAAAAGGGATATTTTATTGGGCCACGCCTTGGCCTGTGGTAGGAGGGGCATCAATGACCGCTAGGGGGGGCACGGCCCTCGAATGCCCCACCATAGCGCCGGCCCTGGCTTGTTAGCATGCATATTACTAGAATATTGACTGTTTATTGGTACTTATAGAGCACAAATTAACGCCTTATTCTGCATGATTATATTCTACATCGCTCACTCCTACCCAATACCTAAAGTTAACAACTACCTTACTAAATATTAATAACCAGTAATTAAGAGTTTATTGAGGCAAAAAGCATAGTTAATAGTTAGTTAATAGTGAGAATCTAAAGTGTGACACTTCTACTGCAAACATATTTTTTTTTTAAATGCAAATGTCAATTTGTCAACCTCACTAATAAATGTTTAAAACATACATATCTATAAACCAACCAGAACATTTCACTTTCTCACCAGCACAACAAAACTGGACTAAAGCCACCCTAAAGTATTTGACAATCAAAAGAAAAGAGCACATTTTGGTTGTGCTTCTGATCTGTGGGACTGTGCGGATGAATATGGTACTATTCATAAAACATTCACTACTAGGCTTAAGAGATATAATCAGTTTAGATGGAAAGGATCTCAAGCTGACTAGCTGAAGACATTACTGTAGCTTTACTCATTAATAGAAACGGTACTTTCTTGAAAATAAACTCCAGCACAGCGCTACAACAACCATAATCAAATGACCCTTCAAAATAGATAATGCTTTGCAATAAACTCTGTCAGAGAGCTACATATGGCAATTTATCTGTTCAGTAAAATACCTTCCTCACCAGTTGAGTAATAAAAACACCATCTCTGCATCACTTTTACAACATTTCAAATCCCTCAGTTCTCGCCTACTCCGAAAAGGCATGCCAATGGTGATTCTTGTTTTATTACGAGCTCTGTCACTTTCTCTTTTTGCCATCAGACTCTCCTCTATTTGGCGTTTGTTTAAAACGGGTGATTCCTTAGAGGTTTGAGATTTATCTTCTCCATATCGACTTTACTCGCTCGTGACAACTAACCTCTGCCACTCACACAGATACACGTCAAAGTAGCCGGAGCAACTTTTCTATATTTATAGATATGACGAGTGACATATGTTCGCAGTTTCCCACGGAAACCATCCCGACAGGTCTAAAATATATAATACGCTTATAATAGGCTCACCATAGTGGATCGGGGTTAGACAAAAACACATTTTGGAAGAAGGATTGATGATGTATTGAATAAAATTTTGCTAATTAAAAAAAAAAAAAAAGTTACATAGTATACCTTTAAACACCCAATAGAAAACGTATTTTAAATTGTAATAATATTTTCAATCTTACCAACTCCAAACATCTGAGCACTTATTGCTGATGAGGCAACATAATGTGTGCAAATGGACATAATACAAATGTAAAAAGTTAGTTACAAATCCGGTAAATACAGTATAAGGCAGTAACAGGAGCATTTTACCCCAACAATGACGAAAAAATCCGTCCGCATTGGATAAAATGCCCACGGGGAGCTATAATGACATAGTGTAGATACAGGGACCATAATGATATGAAATAACTATGCAATAAACAGTGACAAACTGTTATTGAGGAAAGTACAGTACATGTGCTATCTGTTGCTGTTCAGTGTTTCAGAGGCGTTTCAGAGCCGGTCATCAGCCGTGTGAATGTATTCTCCTTCAAGCTGTGTAAAAGCCAGCACCTGCTATAAAGTGCAGCGGTCGTCTCGCTCTATTGGCCCTGTAATTTCAAAAAAGGTCACAGCGGCTGTGGCGTAATTCAATATTCTTATGGTGCTGTATTAACTACATATTTAATCACCGTGAGTAGGACACTGACGGAGCGTTTTGGTGTGGCAGGGCAAGGGAACATATGCGGACCGAAGTGCTGCTGTCAGCATCACATGAGGGATGAGCGTGCGCCTCCTTCAAGTGCGTGGTCCCATGATGCACAGCTACCAAATCTGCTGTGTTATGCATTCGGTCAGATATCCAGCTATGACCCGTAGTACACCTGTATTTTTTTCCTTCTTCAAGCCCGCTTTCCTCATTGACTCACACAGAGGTGTAGATATTATAGATATAGATGTACATAGAAAACCAATATATAAGGAATAATGTACAGCCAGACAATATTATCAGAAAGCAAAGCGAAAAGGTCTTGTATCACCCTAAAGGGGATTGTTTTGAACTAATGACCAAAACTGTACTTTATCCTGCATATTTCACTTTTACTTACCAAATAAATATATACATGGAAATTACAGATGTAAACTTAGCTGAGATGAAAGAGTCCACACAGAGTGATACGAGAAATTACATTATTGCATCTGTGTATGGCACAGCTACTGTATGCAGGAAATTATATATTTCAGTGAAATTAGCATCATTATATACACATTATTGACCGCAAAATACAGTGAATGACCAATCAGAATCAAATTCACCACAGAGCTGTGTAATAAATACAGGGCTAAACTTTATTTTTACATTCTGAGGACTATAATGCTGATATTTCAACTAACTCTCTTTAGAGTATTAGTAGACTGTTAGGGTTTGGGTTAGTAGAATAAGTTGACATGTAATTGCAAAGTTACTTATAGTCAGTAGAATGTCTGTTGGAGTGAATCAAGTTCCTATCAAAAATATGAACGAATGGCAATGCAAGTTAATCCAAAATAATCCAATTAGCGATTCAGAACACTAACTTATTTCCGACTGAGTCATTCAGACTGCAACAGTAAGTGAATTATTTCGACTGATTCTACTGAACAAATAGTTATTCAACTTGCATTTCCAACATTGATGTTTTCTGTGGTTTATCATAGTAAAAGTAGCAAAAGGATCTGTTTACTTAAAGTCAGCAAGAATTAAAATGTACAACCCATTTACTTACAACCCATTAACAGCAATGAGTAAAACATAACTAGCATTCAAAAGTTTGGCGTCTAAGTCTGTTGAAAGAAATGAATACTTTTTTGAGCAAGGACACATTGAAGTGACAGTAAATACAATTATAATGTTACAAAATATTTCTATTGAATACTTTTGAACTTCCTATTCATCAAAGAATCTGAGAAAAAATGTGTCATGATTTCCACAAAAATATGAACTGTTTTCAACATTGATAATAATCAGAATTGTTTCTTGAGAATCAAATCAGCATATAAGAATGACGCCAAAAATTCAGCTTTGATCACAGGAATAAATTACATTTTTAAATATATATTTAAATAGAAAACAGTTATTTTAAATTATAATAATACTTTCACAATATAACTGTTTTTACTGTATTTCCATCAAATAAATGCAGCCTTGCTGAGCACAAGAGACTTCTTTCAAAAACATTAATAAATTCTTGCCGACCCCAAATCTTTAAACGGTAGTTTATATTGTTATGAACCCAGTATGGGTCATATTTGTGGGTTGTGTGTTTTTCTTTCTGTTTGGTTTGCAGGAGGGAGTTAGAGTGAGTGACGTCATTATTGATTAAGGAGTTATACGTGTGTTGAAGCTGATGCCGGCAAGCAGTTCCCTTCAGCTGTGACGACGCGCGCTCTCCCATCCTCGTGCCGTTCTTGGATTCCGTTGTTTGTTTGCGTTCCGTCTCGTCTCCTTCTCATTTAATTATTCTTACTTTAAAATATGTTATTCTTTTTGAGCAATATCCAACGTGTTTTCTCCTTCTTTGCCTCGGCTTGCGAGCCGGCCGTGACATATAACAAGACATGATTATATCCATCGGGACTTGCTAGGATTGTGAAAAGTGAGAAAAGCCAGACTGAATAATAATTTGCCAAAACAAATCATGAATAGCTGAATACCGAATACCGAATAACACACAGAGCCTAAGTGAGAAAATCCTTATATTCTCATTATAGATTAAAAATGCAAACATGTGTTTTTCCTTGAAGGTAATGTGCACCAATAAATCATTCAAAATAGACCAGGAATGTAAATTAAAAAAGGTACAACTTGATTCCAAATTGACTATAAGGTCAATAACCTCATAGGAATTGATATCATACATTGATGCATTAATATGCGTCTATATCTAGTCTATAACACAACACGAAACCAGTTCCACCAAAGAAACTCTGAGATTGTCAGGTGGTTAGAGACTGCATCCCATCATGCTCAGCGGCCCACTGTTCATTGTTTGTCTGCCGCATCTGTTTACAGCTCAGCGGCGGGTCCTGTGCCACGCATCAGGTGGAGTGAATTGGACTTTGGGAAGGATCCTCCTGGCTCAGCCCTGTTCATTAACGCTGCTATATCGGGCTCCGGCTATCAATGCAGGCTCGCAGCGAGCAAAAGGCATCACCGCACGCCTGCTCGCGACTGAAATTACACACCAGAAAAGAACATTAAACCCAGAGAGAGACGCGCACCAACAGACCGAGCTGACAAGTAAATTGTTTCTGAAGCAGCAGGCAAAGGAATGAGGAAAGGATGAGGAATGAAAGGAGGGAAGGTAAACAAGTGAGGAGAAGGAATCATAACGGACCGGAGTGCGAGGCAATAAAGAGGAAAATGGTTGAGTAACAGGCTGATTTGAGGAGGTGTCTTCCTGGCTGGTGTGAATTAGGGAGAGAAAGGTAAGAAAGGAAGATACTGAGGGCTAAAGCGAGAGCTCCTTGAAGTCGGTCATGATGGATTGTGGGAATAAAGTAGGGAACGTACAATATGCTGCTAGTGATGAAGAAACTGATGACACGCTCGCTCAGTTGTCCTTAGATGAAACTCTACGAGATGAAAAAAGTGTTTTAAATGAAGTGAAGCTTTAGAGGAATACTGGAATTCACCCACACAATCAATATTTGTCTTCATTTATTCAAACAAATGTAATTCCAAATCCATATGAATTTTTTTTTTTTTTTTTTTTTTTTTGCTTTTCTGAAAAGCAAATATAGATATAGATGCAAATAGATACAAAAATATAGATACAAAAAGTTTGGGATCAGTAAGTTGTTGTTTTTTTTTTTAAAGAATGCAATACTTTTAAATTGATCAAAAGTGACAGTAAATGCATTTGTAATGTTACAAAAGATTTATATTTCAAATAAATGTTGTTCTTTTGAACTATTCATCAAAGATGAAAAAAAAGTGTTTCACTGTTTCCACATAAAAATTAAGCAGCGTAACTCTTTTCAACATTGATAATAATAAGAAATGTTTCTTGAGTATCAAATAATTACATTAGAATGATTTCTGAAGAATCATGTGACACTGAAAACTGGAGCGATGATGCTGAAAATTCAGCTTTGATCACAGGAATAAATTACATTATAAAATATATTAAATTAGAACACAGATGTTTTAAATTGTAATAATATTTCACAATATTTTACTGCATTTTTGTTCAAATAAATGCAGATTTAGTGAGTGCAAAACTAAAATGTGGGAAAAATTTGATCAAAATTTAACTACATAAAACACAATTCATTATGGACTACATTTTACGGATGTTGTGAAGCATTTTCATCATTTTGGAGACTGACAGACCCAGTCCCCATTTCATTTCACTACTGTAAATGCAGGACAAAAATTCATCTTCCAATTCATGTGGGTTTAGTACAGCATGAGCCTAACTAAATGATTGTGGGGAGAACTGTCTCTTTAAACTGCTCAGCAGTTTCATATTCACTCTATTTAACGCATCCGCTTCAATTCTCAAATAAATGATAAAAGGCACATAGGCAGAAGATAGCAGTCGCTCCTGACTGATGTCTGTTGTTTATCCTGAAATCCTCCTTTCATTTAACATTATTCATCATTCGCCTGAAATAGAGAACCAGTTGATCTGACAATCCCTTAAATGGTGTCCATCACACAAACAGACAGTTCATCATATGACTGGAAAGACAGACAAGATGGGGAAAACACACCAGAGCCATGTGGGGAAAGCACATAAGTCTGCACTGCAACATATATATATATATATAATATATATATATATATATATATATATATATATATATATATATATATATATATATATATATATATATATATATATATATATATATATACATATAGTTTTGTTTTGGTTTTTGTGCCTATAAAAATAACTGGCTTTTTGAAAGTTCAGGTGCAATTAGTAGGCTTATGTGTCTAACCCACATAGCTTGGAAATAACCTGGGAATCTACATCAGCACCTGGGATAAAAGCACAAAACACAAGGCTCATGCACGCTTACCTGGAACCAGAGGAGCCTCCGACAGCTCCGACTGGACAAACTGCAGCAAGGTGAAAATGATGAGGACTGTGGTGCCTGACCATGTGACCTGCATGATTCTTACAGAGATGGCATACCTGGTCGTGTCCGAGATTAATCTGGATAGACAAAGAGATAAAGAAAGCAATTAAATGGAGGGAACGTCACATTTTTTGGAAGAGATAATCGACAATTCAGCGAAACAATGATCATAATTATAAATAGCTTCAAAATATACCATAAATGAATAATAGTCAGTCAGATTTAGAGAGGTGCATTTTGTGGATTAAAATCACATTCTCTCTTGCACCAGACTTATTTGGATCAATGCTCGAGGCTGATATGAGATCTCATACCCAGCAGGAATATTGCCTTTTGGTACAAAATGAATCTGATCGACCAAAATATAAGTGCACTGAGATTGTAGCCAGTCAAGCCTCGTCTGAGACCCAAAATCAAACAGTTTTGTCAAACACGCATGACAAAACACAGTCAAATCTGATCCAGCATTATAAAAATACTTTAGGGGTAAACCTCTGCAAATATACATAGGTCATGTTGGTTACACAATTTTGAGATTTGTCTTGCTTTTAACCCAAACTACTTTTAATGTATTTGCACAGAAAAGAAAAAAAAAAGAAAAGAAAAAAAAATATATATATATAATAATATAAAAAAAACTTTTTTTAAACACAACACTCAAGGTTTCTGTAATATATCTGTACAGAATGAGAATGAATAATACAATTATATATGAATAAATTACATTGTAATATAAATGTATTCTAAAATAAATAACTACACACACACACACACACACACACACACAACACACACACACACACACACACACACACACACACACACACACACACACACACACACACACACACACACACACACACACACACACACACACACACAGGCAAACTATCCACCTCTCTACTTTTCTAAGACACTTCCTAATTCAGTTTAACCATAATGGCTTGTTTGTGGTAGACACTGTAAGCTTGTTGACTGAAAGGCTTTATTCTACTCTTATCGTTGGGCGCACAGTAAACATTCTCCCATTCTCCATTTGGACCGTTTCCTGGCCTCAGAGCTGAAACCGTTGCGGAGAGCTCTGATATCTGATTGGAGCAACCGGCCATTTCATTGTCACACTCGTACCTTATCATCCTTTATTTCCCGTAGTGTTCTGGCAGCCTGATTGAATTATTGTGTCTAACAATTGCATAATTTGCATGCCATGATGACAGACGCATTCGCTACAAACTGGACGATTGAGTGCGAATTGCATTTATTTTCCGCTCTTGGCTTTTTTCGTCATTCCCTCATTCATAAAACACTCAGGTCCGCTTCCTCCAAGTATTTTGTGGTGGACACAGAATGGTCAGATTGAATTCTTCCAGATAATTGTGTCAGATAGGCAGCCAAAAGCGCCTTTCACAAGCGATCAGATAAACACCCAATTACCAGCGGTGAGATGCCACTGTCGGCAGGGCCGAGGACCAAGATGGCCTCCTCACCTGACACTCTACGCCAATATATTCAGGCAGAGAAGACAGCTGAGAGTAATTATTCAATTCTGTTGATTAATGAATACAACCATTGAAGATAATGGAAGATTTATGTGTAGCACCTCCTCTTTCCAAATTGCATGCATGGATTGGGCCAATCAGCGCCGAACAGACCAGCTAAAATTTGTTTTCTACCCTTTTCTTCAGTTTATCTCTGCAAACATGAGCAAGAATTGAATGTGCATGTATGCAAAATGTGAAACATAGAGGTGAAAATCCGAAACATGCAGTGTCAGATTCCAGTCTGAATGAGGGTGTTTATACGACAAAGATGTACTAAAAACAGATTTTTTTACTTTGTGTTTTTTACTTACAGGCGGCAACATGGTCAATATGATCCCCGTTCACACGGATCTGTGAAAACAACTTAAAACGCTGTGTTCTGCTGCCAAGCCAGTGGTTGGCGATGTAACGAAACTCTACACGCCTATAGACTGAACATGTAATACGCACAGAGACGATAACGGTATTGTTTTCAAAACTTTGCACTTTGAAACCTCAAAACTTTGTGCGTACTCTCAAAAAAGTTACTCTGAAACTTAGAGTTAAGGTATGCTAAGAAGAAGCACACCATACTTCTTCTTTCTTCTTCTTTTGTTTAATGGTGATTTACATTCTTGGTGCATATTGCCACCTACTGGGCGGATTTGCAATCTTTTTTTTTAATTTTAAGTTTTTAATTACGGTGGACAAAAATTATATTGTTTGTTTGATGCTAAATATATTAGAAAAAAGAGAGAGATGAATTGACCAAAAAACACCTTGTCTGTTCTTTCAAAGATAATATGGCTGCATAAGTTTCTTTTTTTTATGTTTAACCATTTGTTTTTGAGATGTATCACATATTATAGAAATGCATGATATAGAAAATATCCAATTTTCATTCAGAAACCCTCGTCTACATTATGTGAGAACAGAATGAAATAAGTAAATGAGAGTAAAATAAAATTATTGTATGTTATAATATAATATATACAGTAACTATAATATAATACTGTGTGAAACCTGTTATGCTCACTGGAGCCTCATCATGCGCTGAATACTTCTGAAACTAACCGTGGAACATGAGCTGCTCTGGAGTAGGTTATGTTGAGAAAGTAAGTTGCTATGGCTACTTACAAAACCTGAAAGTTACCTCAGGTTTTAGAACTGAAAGTTGAGGTCCATTTGAGGTATTGATTTACTCTGAGTAAACTAACCTGGCTATGTCACATAGCCTGCTTTCTGGAATACAGGGTAATTTTGGAAATATTCAAAAAAACAAAACAAACAAAATCTCTGATTCAGTGAACAAACATTCGTACAATACGCCTTTCTTCCAGATGTAAAATCTATAAATCGCAAATGATCTTAATTATGTGCAGCTGAATGGTTTCAGATCTCCACCTTGTAAACACTGCCTAATAAATTTAATTGACACATAACAGAACACCAGTCTATGTCAAAATCCTTAACTTAAGAATGGCGAGTGGCAAGAATTGCTTAGATTTCCAAATACCTGTAGACTCTCAGTATTGCTAATTTTTTGATTTTTCCCATTAATTCCCATATATTCACGTTAATTTCCATGGAAAGTTTCCGACTTTAAAAATGTCCCAGAATTTTGGAACCCACATACAGTAATACTTTATATGATAATACCTTAGTTTAGGGTCCAATTCTCACTTTTAACTAGCTGCTGATTAGCATGCATATTAATAGGATATTGGCTGTTTATTAATACTAATAAAGCACATATGAATACCTTATTCTGCATGACCATATTCTACACCCCTTAATCCTAACCAATAACCAATACAACCAAACAACTACCTTATAAGCAGTAATTATGAGTTTATTGAGACAAAAGTCGTAGTTAAAACAGTTGTTAGTTAATAGTGAGAATTGGAGCGAAATATTTCTCTGAATATCCTGTTTGTCATGACAACAACCCTGTTCGGCATTGCATCAGTCATTGGAATCCCCAATAACTACTGTAGTCCACAACCACCAAACCACACCGACTCACTGTAAAACTCTGAGCTCAAATTGAGAGAAAGGTTCAACAAGAAAAAGATGAAGACTTTTCAGTTTCCACAACAAGTGCTTTCTTTTCCTCTTCTGCTTTTAGATTTTCTTTGTTGTGGAGGGCGACGTGTACTGTACTGTACTGTCATGTACTGTTTTGAGGTTTGGCAGACACTGACTAAACTGTCATTTCCTTTACACACTGCTTTCATTTCGAACATGACATGACACCATTTCCACATGAATAGGTCTCCTCACATCTCACGAGGGGTTTCTGGCGTGTTAAAGGTGGAGGAATATAGCAGGTAAATTATTGCAGGGAAAAGTGTTCAGAGGGCTCGGAGAAATCAAATGCACTTCAAATTACCTCTGACAACACCCACTGTTCCTTTCAGCTTAATCTCTCGCCTTTCATCTTCCAATTTCTGCCTTTGGAGCTACCCGTAACTTCAGCCGGGGAGCCAGATGCTACGAGAGCTGGGGAGGGGAAGGAAAGAGAGACAGAGAGAGAGAGAACAAAGAAAGATAAGGAAGAGATGGGAAGGAGGCTGATATTGTGTCGTAGAAGCCTAACACAATGGTCTGCGATTGTTAGGCTAAAGAAAAAACAAAATCATCCTCTATTTCCTTTAAGGTCCAAATGGGAAGGCAGAATGATTTGGGCGAGGGAAAAGAGATTCATAATATCACTATCATTATCGTTATCTTTGCCCATCGCTGGCTTTTCCCTATAGACCTCCAGGCATACTGGGAAGGTGCCTGGTGGTTCAATTAGCCTGACCAAGACCTTTTTTGAGGGAATAATGCAATGCGCCGACAGGAATATGCAATGGCTGTGCAAGCCATAAGAAGCAGAGCATTCTATAGTCACACACTTATGTATTCATTCCTTGTTCATACTCTAGAGCTACACTGTGCACTATCTGGACGACGCAGATGCCGTCCCCCGGGACTACAGCCAGGACAGTGAGTAAACACATATTCGCATATTGTTCATGAATTCCAGGCATTTCAGCAAAACCTGCATTTCCGCTGGCCGTTCCTCCTCCTGGTTCATTAATTTGAAAGCATTGTGTGTGGATTGTGCACCATTTAATCACACACTGGAGCCACGGCCTAGAGGTAAATGCAAACGGTCGAACACAACCAAGGCTGGGCACTTTAATTGAGAAGGCTTTTAATATGACTGAATTTGATATTCAAGATAAAGGATTGTATGTCTTTTAAAGGCAAAATCTGTCATTTCAGCACCACTAGCATCACCAAACACTGTCGAAAAGATAATGAGTGGTTTCCCAAACACTCCTCCCGCTAATCGTCAGCCAGACAGAGTCCCACCCCAAATTCACAGCATTTCGTTGATGTTGCTGTGGGGTCAGAAAAACATTAAGGGCCCTATTTGAACGATCTAAGTGCATGGTCCGAATCCACTTTTGCTAGTTTAACGACGGGAAAATGGTCCGCGCGCCCAGCGCATGATCTAAAAGGGTTTTCCCTATTCTCTTAATGAGTAATGGATGTCTTTTGTGCCTAACATGCAATAAACCAATCAGAGTCTCATCTCCCATTCCCTTTAAAAGCCAGTTGTGCTCGCGCCATGGCGGATTGCTATTTACATGGTAGGACTTGCAAGCGAGGTTAAAACGAGGTTAAAGCGCACAAGCAGACCATCTACGGGACAAACCGGATTCCACAATATCTTATGTCCTCAATAATGATCTTTTACATTGTAATCCTTTTATTTTTAATATATGGCATGTTTGTGTGCTGCTGCCCTGGGTGTGTAATAAGCAGAGTGTATGTGCATTGTGGACATGCCTATAGGCGCACATTACTATCGCGCTCTTTAAATAACAAATAAAATACTGCGCAGTCTATTTCAGCTGCCTCAAAATAGCAACGCGCCAACAATGCGCCCGAACACATCTCGTTTTCAGACCAGCACGCCCATGGGCGTAAATGCATTTGCTATTTAAACAACGTGGTGCAGGACGTGAAAATGATAACTGCATCGGGCTGAAACTAGCGAAATACACTTGCGTTGAGCCTGGTGCTGCCTTGCGCGGGGTGTATGATAGGGCCCTAAGTAAGCTTACAGGATGGAAACCTATACAAAACACATTTAAAGGCCCTGTCCCAAATGGCACACTTCATATGCACTTTCTGTCTAGTGGACAATGGCTGCCACATCCATTAAGTCCATGAGACCAGACCGTAGGGTGTCCCATTTGTCATTTCAAATTTCAGGTTTCGAAAAAATAGAAGAGAACCACCTCATCCGTCAAAAAAGTCTTGTAGAGAGGTGCTGCTACATTAAATCATATGGAAAATTGTAAAAATATTTTTACAAATTTCAGGTTTCAAAAGGGTGCTCTCAAACAGCTTTGCTGTCAATATGTGCCCTCGATGCAAACTTTTGTTGCTTCTTTACGTCAGTCAAAGCACAGTTACGTCACGAAAGTGCGAACTCGTAAGAAGACCTCAAGTGCTTAGGGTGCCATTTGGGACAAAGTTACTACAAAGACTGTACTGCAATTCTTTATATTTAAATTCAGTTAATTCCTGTTTGGTGTGGCCAATTCTATTTAAAGTCATAAATAAATTGACAGGGTTTCAATTCTTAATTTAGCCCAACCCTGAAACGAGCAACATGGATAAATTTCTAGTTAATTTTTCCTATCCTTTCTCAATGATAGTATTACTTATGTTTTAATGTATTTAATAAGATCTGTAACATCGATTAGTATATCTGAAAAACCAAAAGGGTTATGATGCAGTGAAACTCTTAAACAAGACGCCGGCATTAAATTTCCATGCACACTCTTCAACAAGCCCTCTGTATAAATATCAAACTGTTCGAACAAACACAATTTCATGCTCAGACATTCAGCCTTTCGATTATTGTAATCCGTTATCAGCATGTGAGGCCAGTGAAGCTCGTGGCTCGCGGGGCATGAAGATGAGTTTGAAGGTGGGGGGAGAAGCGTCTGCGCTAGAGCTGCTGAATCATGTGCCACAACTAGTCTTGTGGCAAAATTGCCCCTCAAAAAGCCTCCTGAACTGTTGAATAGACGAATTCGGATAGCGTGCTTCATTACATTCAACAAACAGACCGTCGATCTCCATTGTGAGAGCGCAGTCAAGTGAAAAAGAAACGGAAAGGGAAAGAGTGAGGCTTTGCCGCAGACGTGAGGACAATCTCCTTAAGTGACTGCTCAGCTGTTTTGCAGAGTCAATGTCATGTATGTTATGGATAGCGCCGTTCGGCTTCCTCCACGCAGCTCCGCCCTCGTAAAGATGACGGACAGGGTTTAAACATCCTGTGTTTACAGTGCATTAATATTTCTGCCACTTCATTACAATAAAAGGATTAACCTGCAGCTTCGCCTTGCACCGCCTCTTCCTCTTAGTGTATATTACCTCCTGTCGGCCAGCAGGAGTGCACACACTAATCATGATGTGCTTGCACATGCTATGCGAACACACACACACAATCTCATTCTCATTCTCGAGCACCCATTTCTCACACTCTCGCAGGACCATGCAGAGAAAGATGGAAGAAGGGCAATGCGCTATGAATCTTGAGTGCAACCTAACACGGTGACAAGGCCTTTGCTTACAATACCAAGGTCGGAGAGAGTAGCTGAGAGACTATGGACTATGGTTCAAACTATGGAAATGTTTTTAGTGTTTTTTGCTAAGGCAAGCATCTACTCTTATCGTTCGAACTAAAGATGTTCGGAGAAGGTGTGCTATCATTTAAGCAATCAGACTTGTCGTTAACCTAGCAGACTATAAACTACAGTTCAAAAGTTGGAGGTCTGTTTGATTCTTTTTAAGAGAAATGTATACTTTTATTCAGCAACAATGCTTTGGGGTCATGACATGGAATGTTCTAGGTCTAATGGTACACCTCTTATATGTCAAAAGATCAAGGCAAATTTGATTTCTCATCTAATAAGCCCTTTGAATTTCTTAAAAACCACAGGAAAAAATTGCACACAAAAATCTATTCCAAATAAACACTGTTCTTTTTTGCTGTTTCATTGATGATGTATGTCAAACATGTATGAACTTGTTCATTTACAACATTATAGAGATTCAGCTCCAAGTTATTTGTCCAAGACATTTTTCAAAATTGTAATGATTCTTAATTGTAACATTTAAAGCTCGATTCAGCTTTGTCATCACAAAAATAAATTACATTTTAAAATATATTAAAATAGTGATTTTAAATTATTATAATATTCACTTATTGTTTTAACTATATTTTCAATCAAATAAACATGGCTTTGATGAGCATAAGAGACTTCTTTTTAAAAAAAACATTAATGAAAATAAAAAAATGATTGACCCCAAACTTTTGAACGGTTGTGTATATTTAAATTTATTTCAGAATTTCTTACCTTTATTTTAGGGATTCCCAGTATATCGGTACGATTCCAGTTTAATATTATGCATATTTACAATAAATGTTATGATACCAATACACTAATATAATTGATATATATATATTAATAAACATAAATAATTTAATACAACTGCTAAATGTAATCTTTAGCAAATCTCCAAATGAATATTCATTTTTCTTACTGTACATTATATATTTGTATAATTTAAAACAGCTTTTGGTGTTTTAAATGTAATTTGTTTACACAAACTAGAACAGAATTTTAACATCAGCCATTCATATCTCATGATATGAAAACAAATATTGGCTTATCAGTCTTAATATCAGTGCATCCATACCTTATTTAGTGAAGAATAGACAGAAATGACATTCAAAGCCGAATCCACAGCTCTTATATGTCACAAGCGTGTAGTCTACCCACTGCACATTATTTAACTTTATTTCACTCCACAGTCTTTACAGATGCTAATATAAATCACAAGCTGTATTTGTGTTGCCAGAAATCGATTATGAACCACATAAACCACCAACCTCTTCATATATATTTATAGCACATACAATAACATCATTTATTCAAAAAATTTGTTAAGCCTGGTTAACAAGACACGCTGGGTATCCCTGCTGGAACCGTTTGGGGAAATTACGTTTAAGACATGACGGCGTCTGTGCATGCAAGCCTCTCATTAGAAGCTGCAGGCCGAGCCAAAATTACGATTAATTTTCTACAAAAGCAACAGAGCGTTCCTGGCCGACGAGAAGGCAGACAGCCCCCCGGTCACCGAAGGGACCGATCGCAGTTATCCGTCATTTGGACTGCAGGATCGTGGAGAAATTAAAAGCTGATTATATCCTGCGGGGAGAAGAGGAAGACCGTGGGCCCCCCTGGTCCGCGAGCTAAATTTGATGGATTAGTCCCAACTGTCTGCCAAGAAGAAAGAGGAGGAGAAACATGGCAGAGTTAAGAGCCGTCCTCCATCAAGACAGACGCTACTGGACAATTCATTTGACTAAAAGCTCCAGGAACAACATTTCATACCATTTCGAAACTTTGAAATGTTTATAAATGACTGATGATTTGCGGCTGTAAGCCAGAGAAGGCGTATCTGAGATCCACGATGAGTGAAAATACATTTCAAAACACAAACCAAACCAACAATTAGTCGCTATCGCTGATATAATGAGCTATAGACAGATGCATTGTGGGACGGACGACCTTCAAAAGAGGCATTCACTACAGCACACATGCTTATCTTGATGTAGGACACGTGTGTGATCCTTCAACTGAAAGGAGGTTTTCAACAATATTGCTCAATTCGAAGGTGTCTGAGCCGCTGATGCTTGAGAGCAGGTCTCATTTGGAAGACGCCCGGGCTCTATTTGCCCGTTCTGATTGGATCAGCAGGAGAAAAGAACAAAGAACGCTCGGCTTTCTATTGTGCCTCTTTGTATCCCAGGTGTCAGAAGTCCAGCATGCAAACAAAAAAGCTTCTGCCACAGTGACTACGGCAGTCATTATCCTGAGCAAGGATCGCTGGTTTTGCCCTACTGCAATCATAACTCTAATTAAGAGCGATGCTTTGTAAGCACGAAGGTTGCACGATGTTAATTACCAGAGTACCGTGCTGCGAACACATCCCTAAATGCCACTTGTCATTGTTCTGCGCTGGTACTTGTCACAGTCCCGCCACAAAAACACTCGGGACGTCTCAGGCACGCTGAGGCTCACCGGAGGATGACATGTTATGATTTAAAACAACTGACTGTCTCTAAAAATATACAGTTTAATTTGCATACAAGGCAAAGCTGACTTGTTAACTTTAGTTGTCAGAGTTGGTACAAAGTTCACTATGAGGTGCAAGAAATGCCAGAAAATGTTTTGAAAGTTGGTGTTAAGTCTGTATAAGAAACCATTTTGTTCTAGACATTCTTGTTTCTGGAAGATTTGGTTCTGGAAGATTCCCAGGAATCTCATGGCATATAATAACAGGACAAAATAAGAAAGGTGAACAGAAAACGATGAAGGCACACTAAGATCATCGCGTTGCCAATTAGTGATTCAATTGTAACTGAATTAAAAATGTGCATCAAAACAAGCAAATCTAAATCTAATATTATACACTATCCTTTAAAAGTTTGAGGTTAGTTCATTTTTTTTCAAGAAATTAAAAGACATTGATAATTACAAAAGATTTCTGTTTCAAATAAATGCTGTTTTTTTTTAACGTATTCATCAAAGAACCCTAAAAAAAATACTATGTTTTCCAAAAATATTAAGCAGCATGACTGTTTTCAACATTGATGATAATAAGAAATGTTTTATATTAGACAAAAAATATTAGAATGATTTCTAAAGAATCATGTGACACTGAAGACTGGAGTAATGATGCTGAAATGCTGAAATGATGCTGAAATTCAGCTTTGATCACAGGAATAAATTGCATTTTAAAATCCAAATAGAAAACAGTGATTTTAAATTGTGGAACAATATTCCATGATATTACCCAAACTTTTAAATGGTAATGTATAAATCACATCTAATATCATTACAAAAATATACAAATATGATACAAATTATACATTTAATATATTTAAGAAATGAGAGTAAAATTAACTCAAATGCTAGATACATTAAAAAAATATTAAAGGCACTATAAAGTAAGCGATTTCTGAGAAACACCATTTATATTTAACTCAACCCAACAAACTCAGCTTCCCTGGATGGATGTGGATGTTTCTTTATTTTAGCTGATTGCTGAAGCAAAGCAAAATAATGCTTTGCAAAAAATAAAGCAAAGATGACAAACGATAAGAAAGAACAGAAAATTAACATACAGTACACAAGAGTTCATACAAGCAAGAAGAGTTGGTTTTTAGTCGACAGCACCAGCTCTAGACAAACAATGACACTCAAAACTGTCCTGATACTATAGCTATAACATTACAACAACAGCATATCTTGATTACTCACATATACAGCAGAAACAAAGTAACTTTGCCGTCTGTTTTCAGGCCTTCCCTCTTCGGTCTCTCCATCGCTGGAAAGCTTTTTTAATATTAATCCGGGTCTTAAAGCTCTTGCCTGATCATAACCCTTCTTTTTCCAGTGACATTCCTCTGACCTTTTCTCGTTTGTAATGTCTCTCAGTCATTTCTCTTTCTACAGTCTTTCTTCAAATCTCCCTCTTGCTCACTCTCTCTAGTCCCGCATTGTGAGTGGACACGCCCCCTACTGCTGATAGGCTCACTCTCTCTCTTCCCCCATCGTGAGTGGACACGCCCCCTACTGCTGATTGGCTACAAGTGTATTGTGCTGCTCGGTCCGATCTACTTTCAACAGCATTTCTCTGAAATCACTTACTGCATCTTTAACTGTGTGCTGCTGAAACATTCAGACATGACTATAATGAAAAAGCTAAAAAATAATTTACTTTCTTTATTTTCTTCAATGAAACTCTAAAGGACTTCCCATTAAATTGAATGGGGATGGATGCGTTTCAGCTCTAAAATTACAAAAAAAAGCCCATTAAAGTAGTCTATATGACTATATTTTAAGTCTTCAGACGTGATTCAGAAGCTTTGCAAATACCTGGCGACCTGAATTATAGTGTATGAGTCATATGGACTACCTCCATGGTGTTTTTATAGAGGAAAAAGGACATTATGCAAAATGTCTCCTTTTGTGTTTCACTGAAGAAAGAAAGTAATACAGGATTGAAAAGTCATGAGGGCGTATAAATGAGGACAGAGTTTTCTTTTTTTTTTTGCAGATCTATTCCCGCCTTCACTGTCAGATTACTTTAACACCCTGAATACCATCAGATTCCTAACAGACACTTTTATGCATGTACAGTCTTTGGTTGACTGTCAATTTTGCTTGATTGCCAGAGCCGAACTCCGCGCCCTAAATCCTGAGGGAAATGTCACAGTGAACGTCAGCTCAGCGCAGACAATTAAACATATCGTACATACACCGTAATTACCACAGCTAGACTGATTCGCTAATCTCCTCAAATGAATTCGCCGGATTATTCACAAATAAATGACATCGCACTATCGGTATCAGTAAGCAGTATCACACAAGCTTAATTAAAGCTAATGCATTTTAATAACACCAGATATTTAGATTACACCTCCCATAAGCCTCAGCTAATTAGAAAGCTGATGTACAGTTGACAAACATAGAATTATTTTAGCAGATGTAGACTAATAGAGAACAGAACAGCTTTGGTTATATTTACTTTGCTTTTTGGCTTTAAAAACGGTGGTATCCATGTTTTAAAACCTCATTCAAGCAGCTTGCAAACAGCTTGAAACATCTAAACAGCCCTTTTCTAAATGAAACACTCTCTATCAGATCAAGTGTTGCATCCTCATTAAAAGCACCTGAGAGAGGAAGAGTGTACTTGCCATTCTAGTCTCCCACGTAATCGTTCCTGACGAGCAATAATACAAAGGAAAACAACAGCCTGATTTGCATATCTGCTTTATAAAGCCCGCAGTCACACCTGAACTCTCGCTATATTTCGCTCCAAGGGCAACATTAACTTTCCGCTGGTGTTCACTGATGGTATATTATCATAAATTGGCTTATTAGTTGCAGGTTATTGAGCCAAGATAGTGTGTAACTCGCCGCATTTGTGTGGGAAATGAATCACGTCTCAATGCGCTTCCGAGATCCGAAGATTAATCAGAGGAGACCGCCCGTGGATGTGACCGCTTTTTTTTGAGAAGGCCACGGAAAACTTGGAGTAAAACGAAAAGCTAGGAGTCAAGAGAGGGCAGATTTCTAGTCATTCTCTATTGTATATTCAACTTATTTTTATGAAATCCTGGTCTTTCATATGGCTGTGTAGTTTTTAGATATAGATTTCAAGGTGCTTTTGATATTAATAAGAGTTGTATGAGGTTGCACTGCAAGGTTTCGGTCACAGAGCAGGTCCAAGAAAACCACATTAGTATGGACGAAGAGATCTGGGAGCAAGGGTCAAGGATATTTGAGCCTATACATGCACTTTTTCCCTTTGTTTGAGATCATTTGTTGTACATAATTCATGTAGAGAGAGTCTACTGTAGGTGGCTTGGAATAAAAAACTGCAGATGAAGTGTGAATAGCATTTCAAGACAACTGATGACACGAAATGTCTATTCATTTAAAACATGATCTGAATCAGAAAAGGGGCTTGAAAACTGAAAAGAAATGAATAGTTCACAAAATTCTGTCATAGGTTCTTCACCCACGAGTATTTCCACACCTTTGTTTCTTCTGTAGAACACAAAATCAGATGGAGTACACTCTTAATAATAAAGGTTGTAAAGGGAGTGATGCCATAGAAGAACCATTTTTGTACCCCCAAAAAACCTTTCAGTGAACAGTTCGTAAAAGAACCATTTTCTTCTTAGTGTGAAGAACATTTCAATCATCTAAAGAATCTTTTGTGCAATGGTTCTATATATTTCAGGTGGGTAGTTAAAGGGACTCAGTTTACATCATTTAACCCTTAAATGCATGAATGTTTTGCCAATCATTATTACATATCCGGGTCTTTAGCAACCCAGATCTATAACACGGATGGATCTCGAACAGTAGCGATAATATAAAATTCTCCTGATATTAGAGTAACAATTACAGAAGAATAAAATAAAGCATATTTTGTTACATTTTGTAGCTTGGAAGGGTTCAGTTTGAGCAGATGTTTTATACCATCATCACTGTCCTCATCAGAGCTCATTTCCCAGTACATTCAGCATCTGACTCATATTCCCGATCTCAAACATATTCTCAAAACTATCATTTTCAACATCTTCTAAATCAATATTTTGATCACTGACAGCTTCTTCACCAGATCCATCATCAAGTGACAGTGACCCTAATATTTGATTGTGTTCAGTACTTGCCCTACAGTAAATCGCTGAGCCATTTCAAGTTAATGATTCTTCCTATTCTTTTGTTTTCTGCCTGCGGTAACTAAGAGTGAAGCGCCACTTTATCATTGTGTTTCAGACATTGCCAGCTTGTGGAATAAAGGTGAATTGCACTTAATCAGTCATCAAAGATTAAATTGTTGTTCTGCAGAAATAAATATACTTGCACTGTTACACACCTTGGGTCGTTAGCGACCCTATACAATTTTTACGAAAAATTAATAGAAAGCAGGCATTAATTTTTTTTCTTGTTATATTGTTTATAATTAATTGATTGAGGAATACTAAAAAGGTTGATGTATAACTTCAAAAAATAAGTGAGGAGGAGGGTAGTGAATGACGTCCCGGGTCACTAAAGATCCGAGGTATGCGTTTAAGGGTTAAACAGCATGCAACAACGCCGACAACTCCGTAGCATAAAGGTTGAGAAGTGCCTAGACTTCGGCGTTGATGTGACGGGGCGCATAGCTACTGTCACGGCAGCGATGCACTACCTATTCTAGTACACAAAGACTGTGGACACACTGTGGCCTGTATTTGTTTGTCTAGCGTGTAAATGTGTTCTGTTAATCCTCATACTGTTGCAAATCAGCGGTTAACCTAACCTTTCATCACAAAACCCCATAGTTATTCCGTAGTTTTTGTGTGCACACTTTTAACATCTAATACTACGGTGATTTATATGCTATAGCTACTACTATCAATACATATCTTGCTGTCTTAAATAAGAATCAAGCCATTTACTTCACAGTCATAACCAGTTACAATAATCACACAACACATTTCTTCGTTAATTATGTATCTGTTTATTTAGTTTAAGAGGAACATAGCTTTGACATACCATCTTTGTGTATTACTGGCGTCTCCGGTTTGTTTGTGTAAAGGCAGATTTGCCGCAGTTGTGGGGTTTAAATGCTGCTAGGACTAGTTTGAGTTATTAATTTTTAGCTGTTAATATGACTTGTGGCTTGCCAATTGTTAACTGGAAATATAGAAATAATATTCTGTAATTTTCTAGTTTCATAGAGTTAGCATTTCGGCTGTTTTTAAGCATTTATGTTGTTTTCATCTGAGCCACCCCTGTATTGTAATCTTGTGTTGGTATGTGCCAATTCCAGGGGTGCTTTTAGGCCTATAAAGCCTAGAAAAATCTTCATTCTTTCTGGGAGCGAGGGGTGAGAGGACATAAGTCTGTCTATGCTCTAAATATAAGTGACTTGTGTTAAGGTCAATTTCTGGACAGCTGTAAACATTTGATTGTTGTTGTTGTTGTTTTTTTGGCTCTCATGTCAAATTTTTTTTTTCTTGTTAATTTTTATTTCCCTTCATTGGCCTTTAATTGGGAAAAAATAAAGATCCCATCTGTTCAAACGCATCCAACTTCTCATGAGTGCTTACATCTGCTCACGACGACTCAGTCACGTCTACCCTTAACAGTTGACCCATGTATCGCTGTTTTCCATGTCCGCATAGTTAGTCCATGGAGTAAGTATATGCAAACTGTGTGTTTGAACGGCGTTTTAAAAATGGACAGTTTCGGTGTTTCGTATGATATGCATTCGGCCAATCAACATACACTTACGTCACTAGTAGTCACTATTGTGATGGCTTTGACCCTACTCTGCATTAGGACCTAATTTAGTCCCCAAAAGGCACTCCTAGAACTAAAATTATTCCCAGTTTCTGTGGTGCGAACACAACAAAAACGTCTCGGTTACGTATGTAACCCTAGTTCCCTGATAGGGAACGAGACGCTGCGTCAAACGCTGCGGGAACGCCCCTGCGTTGTGCGTCATGAAGCACGTATGGAATCAGCCCAATGGAGAGATGAAACGTCATAGGCGGGTGACGTCATCGACCAGGAAACTATAAAGCACCCCAAAAACACAAGCGCATTAGCTTCTGATAGGCTTGAAGGAAGCGCTAACGGGAGTGCCGGGAGTATGGCGGAGCGACGCAGCGTCTCGTTCCCTATCAGGGAACTAGGGTTACATACGTAACCGAGACGTTCCCTTTCAAGGGAACTTCGAGCTGCGTCAAACGCTGCGGGAACGCGAATACCCACGTCGCCATAGGACCAAATGACCGTCATGTGAGACTAGCGCACAGAGGACGAGAGCACCTGTGCCCCAGGGGTAGAGCTTAAGTCTAGGTCATAGAACTTAATAAAAGTATGCGGTGAAGACCATCCAGCCGCATCACAAACATCACTCAGGGAAACCCCCGACAAAAGAGCTTTAGAAGCAGCCATACTCCTGGTAGAGTGAGCTCGGACAACCAAAGGTGAAGGCTGGCCAGCCGACTCATAAGCAAGTGAGATAGCCTCAACCACCCACTTGCTCATTCTCTGTTTAGACGCCGGACACCCTTTCCTGGGTGGCCCGAAACATACAAAAAGTTGTTCTGATTTCCTCCACAGGGCAGCTCTGTGGACATAAGCGTCTAATGCCCTAACAGGGCAGAGTGAATTAAGTTTCTCCTGGTCCGATGACATAAATGGAGGAGGACAGAAAGCCTGCAGAACCGTAGGTCTAACAATATTAGTAGGAACCTTAGGAACGTAACCTGGTCTAGGATGCAGAAAAGCTTTAACCATGCCAGGTGCAAATTCCAGGCACGAGGGTGAAACCGACAGAGCCTGCAAATCTCCGATTCTTTTTAGTGAAGAGATAGCAAGCAAAAAGATAGTCTTAAAAGTGAGAAACTTCTCGGGAACTTCTTCGATAGGTTCAAAAGGAGCTAGGGAAAGACCTTCTAATACAATGGCCAGATCCCAAGTCGGCACCCTCGTACGAACTGCTGGCCTCAGCCTCAAAGTGCCACGGAGGAAACGAGTTATAAGCGGGTGTCTCCCAAGAGAAACTCCACTGAAAGGGACGTGGTAAGCAGCTAGTGCCGCCACATACACCTTTAGTGTGGAGGGGGATAACCCTGTGGAGAAGCGCTCCTGCAGGAATTCCAGCACTGCACCCACTGGGCAGTTAACTGGGTCCTGCAGGTGTTCTCCACACCAAGAAGTGAAAAGTTTCCACTTCAAGGCATAAAGCTTCCTCGTGGATGGAGTTCTGCAGTTAAGAATGGTCTCAACAACCTCGGTTGAGAGACCGGAGTCTATGAGCTGGGCCCCCTCAGAGGCCAAGCCCACAGTTTCCACAATTCTGGGCGGGGGTGAAGTATCGTGCCCCCCGCCTGGGAGAGTAGATCCCTCCTGACCGGGAGCTCCAAAGGAGAACCGTCCAGGAGAGAAATCAGGTCCGCAAACCATACTCGGGCCGGCCAGAACGGGGCTACTAGTAGTAGACTGACCCCGTCCCGGCGGACCCTCTCCAGAACTCCTGGTAACAGAGCAATCGGGGGAAAGGCGTACAGACGTGACCTCGGCCACGGCTGCACCATAGCATCCAACCCCAGGGGGGCTGGAAGAGTGATGGAGAACCACCGATGACAATGAGTGGTCTCCTTGGAAGCGAATAGGTCCACCTCGGCGCGACCGAAACTCAACCAAAGGAGCTCCACCACCTCGGGGTGGAGTCTCCATTCCCCTGGCCTCGGCCCCTGCCTCGACAGGGAGTCTGCTACCACATTCAAATACCCAGGGAGATACATTGCTCTCAGAGATAGTAGCTTCCCTTGGGACCACAGGAGGATCTGACGGGCCAACTTGTAAAGCCGGCGAGACCGCAGGCCCCCCTGATGATTTATATAAGAGACCACCGACGTGTTGTCTGATTGAACTAACACATGATGGCCTCTCAGGTCTGTTAGGAAGTGTTTCAGAGCCTGAAACACAGCCAACATCTCTAGACAATTTATGTGCCACGAAAGATGATGATCCTGCCACAGACCTTGGGCTGGGCGACCACTCATGACCGCCCCCCACCCTGTGAGGGAAGCATCCGTCGTTAGCGTTATGCGACGACAAAGAGCCCCCAGCACAGGACCTTTGGATAGGAACCAAGTTTCTCTCCACATGACCAGAGCACGAAGGCAGCGCCGCGTGACTTTGAACGTGCGGAGCGGATTTCCCCTCGGGGAGAATCCCTTGGTCCTGAGCCACCACTGTAGCGGTCTCATGTACAACAGGCCGCAAGGTATAACGTTGGACGCTGCTGCCATCAGACCCAACAGTCTCTGAAACTGCTTGACAGTGAGTAGCTGGCCTAGCTTCACTTGTTTCACAGCTGAGAGAATCGAAGCGATGCGGGTCGGAGAGAGTCGCGCCCGCATCGATACCGAATCCCAAACGACACCCAGAAAAGTGGTCTTCTGGGAAGGAGATAATACACTTTTCTTTGCGTTCAGCCTCAACCCCAACTTTCTGATATGAGCGAGGACGACATCTCGATGCCGAACCGCCATCTGCTCGGTCTGAGCTAAAATCAACCAATCGTCGATGTAATTGAGAATACGAATGCCCTGAAGCCTCAGAGGCACTAGTGCTGCATCCATGCATTTCGTGAAAGTGCGGGGAGATAAAGCTAGGCCAAACGGAAGAACCCTGTACTGGTACGCCTCGCCCCCGAAGGCGAACCTCAGGAACTTCCTGTGTTGTGGAAGGATGGACACATGGAAGTATGCGTCCTTCAGATCTATCGTGACAAACCAGTCCTCGGACCTGATTTGAGACACGATCTGCTTGATAGTGAGCATCTTGAATTTTAGCTTCCCTACCGAGCGATTCAATATGCGCAGGTCTAAAATTGGACGCAACCCCCCATCCTTCTTTGGAACGATGAAATATCGGCTGTAATAACCTGACTCCAAACTGGGAGGAGGAACCCGTTCTATAGCCTCTTTTTGAAGGAGCGTTTTCACCTCTTGTTCCAATACCAGAGCCTGCTCGGGGCCCACCACTGTGTGCAGAACCCCTCTGAATTTTGGTGGACGACACCTGAACTGGATAGCATAACCCTTTTCTACTGTCTGCAGGACCCAATGAGATATTTTTGGAAGGCTTTTCCACTCTGCCAGAAATTCTACTAAGGGTACCAGCCTCTCGAGACTGGCCTCTGGTGTAACTTGAGCAGCAGACGCAGCGCCCTGTAACGGCGCACCGGCAGGGAACAACTGGTCTGACCGCTCTGAGACCCTCCTCAGAGGGAGCGAGCGTCCCTCGGGAAAGCGCTCGCTGGGATCGTCTGTGCCCCGGCATAAAGGCGGGGTTGGCAGAACGAGCCCCTGAGGGCACCGAGGAGGAATGGGCACCGTAAAAAGAGGTGAACACCTTTCCGCCTCGGTGGGGACCACCCTCAGCATCCTGAACGGCTTGGCGTCAGGACTTCTTCTTAGCCGAAGCCTTCTTAGCCAATATAACTGTCCTCAGATCAGTTCTACTGGGAGAAGGCTTCGGCTGAGAGTGTCGCGGCTGAGCCCACTGTCCAGCAGGGGGAGCACGAGACGCGACACTCTGCCTCTGCTGCGCTCTATGTGATGAGCTCGAAGACGGCCGGGGCTGCTCCCGCCCAGCAGCCCCAGGGACATGAACTTTAAGGGGAAGAAACTTTTTAAAAGCTGCAGTTTGTTTCTTTTCTTCTTGGAATTTATCGATAACTGAATTCACAGCATCACCAAACAACCCCATGGGAGAAAGAGGAGCATCTAAAAGAAAAGCTTTTTCTCTCTCTTTAATATTAGTCTGATTTAACCACAAATGTCTTTCTGCGGCCACCAGAGCTGCCATAGAACGACCCATTAATTTGGCCGATTCTCTGGTGGCACGCAGGGATAAATCAGCAGCCTGACGCAGTTCGCGAACTACGTCAGTACTGACCTCCTCACTCTCACTCATGTCCCTTAGCAGATCAGCCTGGTATGCCTGCAAGATTGACATAGTATGCAGACATGACGCAGCCTGACCTGCTGCCGAATATGCTTTACCCACCAAAGCCGAAGTGTTTCTTAAAGGCTTGGTGGGTAATGCCGGTGCCTTAAAAGATGATGCTGCTTCGGGGGAGAGATGGCTCGCAAGCGTCTCTTCCACACGAGGCAACGCACCATAACCATGAGCCTTGGCTCCCATAATATTAGCGTATGTTGAAGTCTGGGGACTAAACACTCTATATGACACCGGTTTTCTCCATGATTTCGACACCTCGGTGTGGAGATCATGGAAAAACGGCAGGCACCGGCGTGGAGGCTGCACACGTGACGGCAAAAATCTCTCATCCAACTTTGATTTAGAAACAGACTCCTGTCTAGTCACTGGCCATTCAATATTAAGTTTTTCAACAGCTCTTGTTAACACCTCCATAAGCTCATCACTCTCAGGAGTGTGGGGTGGCGAATCCTCCACATCTCCCTCAACACTAACAACATCAAGTTCCTCAGAACTGGATAGCATTGGTGCCTCAGCCCGAGCGGAAGAAACCGCAGCGCGTGCTTCCGAACCCGGGACTGAGGCACTGGATCTCACAGGTGAAGGGAGAGATAAGGCAGAGCCCGTCTCAAACCCCGCTGTGAGATCCATCTGCGATCCCCACGATAAGCGCCGCCGCTCTGCCTCGGCAGAAGCGGGACCCGAACCGCGGGGAGCGCGCACCGAACCGCTCTCCTCAAAGAGCGACCGGCGGGAGCGGAGCGTCCTTAACGGCAAACGCTCGCAATGCTCACAGTCTGCTCCCTCGAGAGTAAACTGGGCATGCTGAACTCCCAAACAAACAACACAAAGATCATGTGTATCCCCGCTCGTTAAATAACGCGAGCAGGGAGGAACACACTTTCTAAACTGCTGTTCGTCCGCCATAATCTCTCAATATATATATATATAGGGATAAATTGTTTGTGTGGTGCAGGGTATGTAAGACAGACAATATCACACAGGGACAGATTCACATGTAGCGCGACTGAAAGCACAGAAGCTAATGCGCTTGTGTTTTTGGGGTGCTTTATAGTTTCCTGGTCGATGACGTCACCCGCCTATGACGTTTCATCTCTCCATTGGGCTGATTCCATACGTGCTTCATGACGCACAACGCAGGGGCGTTCCCGCAGCGTTTGACGCAGCTCGAAGTTCCCTTGAAAGGGAACAGGTACTTCCACCAATAGTTGCAGGAACTGTGAAAACGTTCTTCTGGTGTGAAAGCTCCTACGGAACCATCAATGATAATAAAGAACCTTTATTTTTTAGAGTGTACTTGTCATAAGCAAACAAGAATATGTTTACAAGTTAAATTCTGATCTGTTCCTTGTATAAAGATATTGTATTACTTCAGAAGACTTAAAAATATAACGTACAAGATGGGTTTTTTTGTCCCTTTTCTGCTTTTTTGGTCCCTTTTCTGATAACAGTATGCTTTTGTGTGTGAAAAACAGCCTGCAAAATTCTCAAAAAAAAATCTCCAGAGAAGAAAAAAGTATGGGGTTGGAATAAATAACAGAACTATCATTTCATTTAAGGTTTGGTTGAAATAAATGTTTTCGTCTTGGCCGACTGTGGTTTTCAGTCAATAAATGTGTGATTTAAATTCCCATTTAAAAAAAATCAATTTTGATCTCCTTTTGTGTTCTCAATTCATTTCTCAGCACGGATTTCTCATAAACCGGGTCCCGTTCCCAAATATTCACCGTTTTCCTGGCGTAGTTGCTTTAACAATTAAAAAAGGCTTTTAATTAAACTATGAACATCACATATACTACATGGCTGCATCAAATGTATGCATAAGACCTAAATGAACACTCATCAGAATGCAAAATCAAATATATAGATGTCTTCAGAAAACTTTGTTATGACGTACTTCCAAATGCAACCTTAGAGTATAGTCACATTGAATTGATGCAAAATGAATGAAACAATCAATTTGAAACACGATTAAAAACGCCACCACAGATCAATGCACCTCGATTTCCTATATACAAGACACACTGCAAACTGCAAGACTTTTGTTATTGCTGCGACTGCTGCTGTCGTTAATATTATTATAGAGTTCTAAAGCAACAAAACAAACATCTTCAATCTCCATCATCAGTACAAAACAGGACAAAAACAAGTACGTTTTCATGTGACCATTTATTTCTCCAAAGACATGAGCAAAAAAAAAAACATATCAATATAAAAGATATGGAAAGAAATCACCCATAGTGTTACAGATATATATTGCATGAACTCTGCCCCCTTCATTCTTCACATCTCTCTTTACGTCCAGTTCTCAATGAGTGCATTAGACGTGTCCAGAGGCGAGCGTCCTGCTTAATGTTCCACAAGGTTATTTCTCTTTTGCTTTCCATTACAAAGACACATCAGCAACACAACTCTTTCTTCAACAAGCCGCCACACACACACACTCACATTTCTGTCTCCTGCAGTTTTATATAGATAGATGTCCCTCCCTGTTGAGTCTGAATCTACATTAGGTAATTTCAATAAGTGGAGAAGCCTCAAGGCATTGGTCAGGAACTGGGGTGGAGGCAGGCCTTCATCCGTCTTAGTTTGACTCTGACTCGCTGACACGTGGGCAGACGGATGGGGGTCCAGTGTAGCCAATCTCAGTTGTGTTTGTTATAATACTACATTAAGGGGCCTAATAGAGCATGGCAGGAAATATTGCAAGCATCACAGGAGGCGGAGGGCTTGCTAAAGTATGTTGTGGATGAAAGGAATCTTTTTTTTTTGTAAAGAACCTGGGGGAGGGAGGGACGTCGGTAATGGCTTCAAGGTGAATGCTAACCTTGGGTGTCTTTGGCGGGATACTTCCTTTGGAAGACTGGTTGAGGGTGTGGCTTTTGGGGCGTGGTTTGGACAAAGGCGCGGCTTCATTTCATACACCACCCATAACTACATAATGCGGGGAAAAATTGACTGACTTAATGCAAAAACAGTTGTGATAAAGTACCAGAATTGAGCAATGACTGTTTTGATCAACTATTTCAAACAGTGAAAAAAATGAACTATTAAAAATAGTTTATTTTTATTTATTGAAATAAAGCTGAAATGAAATAAAATACTACTTTTAAAAAGAAAAACTGTAACCTGAAAAACAAACATTGAAAAATGCTGCTTTGCCAACTTAATAAGTTGAAGTTCTAAAATGACTAAAAAATAAAACTCAAATAAATGAAAACTCAAATAAATGATAGAACAATGTAAAAAAAATGATTAAAACTTAAACTAAAACTAAACTGAAAATATAAAAGTCTAATATCATTCAAAATAGGACTGGGCGGTATATCGAGTTTGTACAATATATCGATTTTTTCCCCACGTTATGGAATGAGGCAATACCGTTCATATCGATACAGTAGTTTGATACGAGCACATCTGAAAAATAGTGGAGTAAGCAGTGTGAGCTCCTGCAGTGAAAGAACAGTACAATTTGTCCTAAACATGACACAAGCTTATTAAGCGCTTCAAAATAACAGGTAAGATGGTTAACAAGTTTAAAGCAGCTTGCCCTGTCAGATGCTCGGACAGATAGCCTACTGTTAGTGACTGAAAGATAAATACTGGCGCTGTTAAATTCGTTTGAGACGTGTTGCTTTTCTCAGTGCTTAACTTACATTTCACAGGTATATTCTCCATCTGTAAATGTTCAAACAAATCAAACAAATATGTCCATTTCACTGTCAGGAGAGGACGAGCTTCTGCAAGTGAATCTCCGCTAAAATTTAAGTTTCCGTTAATGAGCGCCGCCGCGCGCACGCGCGCCAAACAGACGAGCACAATAGAACAGTAGCGCAATAATTCTGACTAAAATACATATTACTAAAATATTTGTTGTTGGAGACTATAAATGTGCCATATGTGGAATTTTAAACCTACAAGTATATTTTTATGAAAGTGACCATTATAATGGTGTAATCAAATGCAGGCTAATATAATTAGTTTGTGCTTTTGTTTTTATTTTCATTTTTAATTAAGCCTTTAGTCATTTTTAAAAACAAAAGCATTATTTTTGTTTTTAGTTTGTAATGTTACAAAGTTAGAATGTAATGTGATTTTAACCACCTTTTTGCACATAATATATTGCATAGCCTAAATTACATTCCCTATTTGTTTCCATATCCTTCAATATCATTGTTTGGATATCATTGAGCAGGATGTGAAATAATTGTTTTTTTTAAATAAATACATTTTCTTTATCCAAATAGAAAAACGTAGAAAGTACCGAGATATATATCGTATATCGCCATTTAACCAAAAAATACCGATATATGACTTTTTGGCCATTTCGCCCAGCCCTAATTCAAAATAGTAATAAAAAATATATAATAGTATATAAATAAAACTAAAATAACACTGATGTCAAATCAAATTCAAATAATAAAATATAAATTACGGTCCATGCACTGAAAAAAGCTTCAGACTAAAGTCAAGATAAACATATATTTCATTCGCAAAATGAAAAAAGTGCTAAACACAATGAATTCAACTAACCAACAGGAGAAAATGTAGTTATTGATACATAGGTATTAATATGTAACACTTACAGGTACATTTTTGTAAATTTGGATAGATGCTGAAACATACAATATGGACATATTGACAACATTTAAACATAAACATCATTATGTATTTACAGCTAAAGAAACATAACATATTTACAAATCTTTTAGATAATAAAGATATTTGTGTAATTGCCCTTTTACTATTTTATAGATACATTTTAGATCCCTCAACCCTACCCCCAAACCCAAATATAAGCGTTTATAGAGAAAATAAAAATAAAATAAAAACGAAACGTATAACGACAGAAATGTATACGAAAATGACACTTTTAGCAACAATATAGCATTAAAAAGATATTTTGAGCCGCTAATCCTACTCCAACCGTTAAACCATAACCATTTCTTTAAAATTTGTAGTGTTATAAAGACGGACAAGTCACAATAATGTATTCCTGAAAGACGATGTGTTGCAGTCGCAATCTGTGAAGAAGTAGGCGATTGCCAGCATGTCGTAAAGCATCTTGAGGTTTTAATTTGTAACACACTTTATGTAAAAATATAAACGAATACTCATGGGATCAGTTTGCAGCAATCACCGAATAAAATCTATGAAATAGATTGTAAAGCTATTTTGTTTGTCAATTACTTTAAAGCTGCTCCTGAACACAGCTGAAGAATTAATTTTGCAATGCCGGCCTGTTTGTTGCGGTATATAATCCATTTGGAATAAACCTGCCTCTAAATGCAAAGCTATCACTTCACATGCCGGCCAGACAGTCTCTTGGCCAGAATAAGCTACAAACAGGGCCAGACTAAATGTCACAAGTCAAAAAGTCTGGCTACCAGACACAACTGGACTGTTTACAGAGGTGTCACTCAAACACCCAGCGCTGTCTTCAAGCCAGTAGTAAAATAATAGCATCCCTGCCAGAGCCTGCTGGGATAGGATGGGTGATGTACACCGGGGGTAATTACAGACAAATGGCAGGATGGTCCCATCAACTCACTCTGAGAGGAGAGAGACAGAGGGGGGACATTAAAACCAACCATTAACAAACAGAAATTGACGTCTGTCCAGAACCTCGGGGCGATGAACTATTTGTCAGACTAAGGAACATTCATTATAATGACACATTTTGAGTAGCAAGTGTCATGATGTGCCATTAAGTGAGAAAGGCGAAATATTGGAAGTGTCCGGGACACCATCTTTGTGCCTGAGAAAAAGATGGATAGAATAACAATTCCACCCACAATCCTGACCTGACCTTTAACCCAAACCTTTGTTCTTTGTTAGTCTCTGATTTAAACTCACATGCAAATGGCCTGAGAACAATTTCCAAGTCAATCAGTAACTATTGACATGTTGCATCAATAACCTAAGGACCCATATTTGCTCTGATCTCAATGCATGCTCCTCAATTCATCTTCTCTTGTCTTATGCTTGGTCTTTTACAAAAAGCACTAAATCTCAAAAGCCGACGCATTCTTCTACATCAAGCTAGTGATCTTTCTCTATGACGACAAGACCATTTTCCATCTGATTTTTGAAATACATTTATTCCTGTGATGCAAAGCTGATTTTCAGCATTACTACAGTCTTCAGTGTCACATGATCCTTCAGAAATCATTCTAATATGATGATATGCTGCTCAAGAAACATTTCTTTTTGTTATATTAAAAAAAGTTTTGCGGATTAATATTGTTGTGGAAACCATCAAGCATTTTTTTCAGGATTCTTTAATGAATAGAACGTTTACTTGAGGCAGAAATCTTTTGTAACATTATAAATGTTTTTACTGCTTTTGATTTCTTTAATGCATCCTTACTGAATAAAAATAAAATGTTTGATCAGAATGTTGCGTTTGACCAATCAGGATCAAGTATTCCCAATAAAAACCTTTTCATGTAAACTTTATTGGGTATTCTGTCCCAATATATCTGGATGTTTGTTAGAGTTAGGGTTAGGGCACACAATTCACAGAAATGTTTTTGGTGGCATGCAAACATTTCAAATAATTTGCTAGAATATTACAAAAAGGATAATTAAAGACAATTCTATGCAAGATAATGAAGTAATTCAATGTGTTACCAATACTGCTGTACCTGTTAAACTCAACAGCTAAATAATGTTCTCTTCTGACTGCTGGCTGTGCTTTAAATATTGCTGACCTTGAAGAAAGGGTTGCATTGACTGGTTTGGATTTGATGGATGACTTACGGGTTTGCACAGTACACCTGTCACATCAAACTCTATTGTCTCAAATAAAACTGTGATTCACTGCCGTGGCCGTGTTAGCATGTGACTGCGCATGTGTGTCTTGAAAGCTGAAGCATCACTGCAAGTCTAATTTTAAAAACGCCAACCTGGCAGCATGCAGCCTAACAGAGTTTTGATCAGATTTGGGAGCAGAAATGTACATGGAGATCCAATTGGCAGCCAGAGCCCGAACTGAGTCATTGGTGAACAGTAAATGATATCCACCCAAAACATGCAAGTGAGTAATAAAGAAGCAAGTGACCACAAAACCCAGTATGCAATGTTTAAAGGCTTTGTAGAAACTAGTTTCCATGCCAACAAACTGGGGAACAAATCCCAGAACAAGACCGCTATGTCATTTGCACTACAAACTGGCACATTGACTACCGAAGTGTCTCCTACTGGCAGTGAGGCTAGTTAGAATTTGGAAAACAGTGTTTGTCATTATAATTCGGAGTTAATGTTCGGTGCATTGCTATTATGGCAGTTGATTGTTATTGCAGCAGTAGGACATTCATGAGCGCCTGTTGGCAGAGCTTTTGGATATTTGTTGCGTTCTCCATTAATTATAGGAAAGGCAAAGTTGATGAGCAAATATTTACTCTAAGCCAAAGAGAAAAAGTCTGGCATACAAAAATGTCATGGGGATAAATTTGGATATGGATGGCTGGAAATTATGGGACTGCCAATAATAACCTACTGATATTACTGATAAACCTGTATAAATCAATATTTCTATCAATTGAAGTTGTGACTGAATATAATTATAGTATATTTCCGTCACATATGTAAGTAAGTAAGTAAAGTTTATTTATAGAGCACTTTTAACAGATAAAATCACAAAGTGCTTTACAAAGTGCAACCACAAAATAAAACAGTATACAATCAGTAAAGCTTACAACATTTAAAGAGCCCAAAATAAAACCCAGTTAACTAAATGCTTGTCTAAATAACAGTGTCTTGAGATGCCTTTTAAAAGAACTGACCGAGTCGCCCACACGGAGGAACAAAGGCAAGGCGTTCCATAGTCTGAGGGCTACAGCCTGAAAGGACAGGTCTCCCCGGGTTTTATAGCGAGTCTTTGGGACCATTGACAGACTCTGGCCTGATATGTTAACAGTTAGTTGGACACAGCCTTGTAAAAAATTCAAATTATAGAATTGTTCACTGTTTGTTTGATGAATTAATTTAGTTTTAATTGGCCAAACCCCACAGGAAGTTGTACTGGAATTACAGGAAGAGCAATCAATCTAATCATCCATCTATCTATCTATCTATCTATCTATCTATCTATCTATCTATCTATCTATCTATCTATCTATCTATCTATCTATCTATCCATCCATCCATCCATCCATCCATCCATCCATCCATCCATCCATCCATCCATGTCTGTCTGTCTGCCTATCTATCTATCTATCTATCTATCTATCTATCTATCTATCTATTTATCCATCCATCCATCCATCCATCCATCCATCCATCCATCCATCCATCCATCCATCCTTCCTCTATCTATCTATCTATCTATCTATCTATCTATCTATCTATCTATCCATCCATCAATATATCTATCTATCCATTCGTCTGGCCATCCATCTATCTATCTATCTATCTATCTATCTATCTATCTATCTATCTATCTATCTATCTATCTATCTATCTATCCATCCATCCATCCATCCATCCATCCATCCATCCTTCCTCTATCTATCTATCTATCTATCTATCTATCTATCTATCTATCTATCTATCTATCTATCTATCCATCAATATATCTATCTATCCATCCGTCCGTCCGTCTATCTATCTATCTATCTATCTATCTATCTATCTATCTATCTATATCTATCTTTTCTGTCTATCCATCTACGTGAGGTCATTTTAAAGTCTCAAATATGGTTTCATAAAGCTAATAAAATTATTTCATCAAGTTAAAAATTACAGTTGAATTTCTTTGAATTTCCATTCTTTTCCGTTCTGCTATTTGAGTTCAAATTCAGGAACTGAATTGGAATTTAAAAGGCATTCTCAATTCAATTCTGAATGGACACACAATCCTTGTAGAAATGCTGTCTAGCTCTGTTTGACACATTAACTGTGGCGTGAAGCACAAACCACTGCAGACGGCGCAAACATGCACAAAGAAGTTCGCATTCATTTTGCTCTCAGAAATGACACATAGCAGTACAAAAAAACAATTTGCTGTTCTGCAAGAAGCAGCCATGAGAAAAATCCTTTTTTGTCAAACTCTGTTGGTGGTGTGAATATGAATTTCACTATTAATTTACTAAAACCGGTGAACAACATCAAATAAATTTGCATTTAAGCAGGGTCCCAAGTCGTATAGAGAGACTTGGTGGTGGTCCTGCAAGAAACCACATAGCAACCACCCAGAACATGCTAGCAACCACATAATTCATTAAAGGAGTCATGACATGAGAAATCACATTTGTCATGATCTTTTGACATATAGGAGATTTTTGTACCATTAAAACATCCTGCAAAGTTAATAGTTTGAGGGTACTTTTACATGACAACGATGTGCTAAAAATAGAAAAGTATTTTTCTTTAAACAGATGAATCTGTTATCAAAACGAACCCAGTAGTTGGCGATGTCACTTTGCACATATACCCTTTCTTTTACTACAGTGCACACGAGCCCGAACACACTTTAGACACTAATTACAAAATCTTTTTTTGTCCGATTTTCATTCTAAGGGTGTTAATCTTCATAATTCTGTATTATTACTTTGTCTTCATGGGTAAATTTCATCTTCACAAAGCCAGAAACATTCACTGTAATCCCAATTTTAGAATGTTCTCCTCTGATATAAAGTCCCTTTTTACTTCCTTTTAGAAAATGTCAAAACCTTTGAACACAAAGGCTTCGAAAACTTATATCATGCTTGAGTCTGTTGTAAGGAACCTTTCATTTTTCATGATGACAAAATGTTATTTTGTGTTGATTTGTGTAATTCTTATAACCACTTATGATGATGTCCCCCTTATTTCTTACTGTTAAAATTTGTATCCTTTAATTTGAAATAAAAAGCATATAGACTAAACACGTAATTCACATGTGCATGACGTCACCGTTTTCACAGATTCACGTTTTAGTAGTTAGTTTATGACTGCCTCAAGAGTAAGACATCAATGAATCATCGCATCATAGCGTTCAGGATTTATATAAAATCCTACGCATGCATATCTGGCTTACTTGAACATACACATCACTACGCAACACATAACAGTGCGCTTGTTCATTTGCATTGAAGCAATAGCGAAGATTAAAAAGCATTTGGTTAACAGAAAAGACATTGTTATTTTCCAACATCTTAAATTTTTGAAAAGCATGAAGATGAAAGAGGAAGGGAGGAGATGGCTGAATACAGGATTTTGTTTGAATAAGAAAGTATGAAATCCAAATTATAAGCTGTGATTTACTTAATCTGGTTTATTTATTTATTTATTTGTTGGCTAGTAGAAGTTCTCAATGGCCGGTAACTTAAAAATTTAGTAGCCAAATTGGCCGGTGAGTGAAAAAGTTCATTTCAAACCCTGAATAGAACCTATTATAAACACTGATGCTGTCTACACCGGATACCATATACAGATGCACGTTCAGATTCTGACATACTCCAGCATGTTCGCTTGTTTAAACAGGATTATATGTTACTCTGTTCTGACCATTTTGTTTTATAAACCAGGCACAGTGTAACAGAGAGTTCGCAACTAAACTTTTGTTGAAAGATGAATCAGCTAACTTTATTTGATCTGCTTTGTCTGTAAATGTAATGCTTTGTCTATAAATGATGGTTTTTCGGGTAAACAAAAAACGTATTAACATTATAAGTGAACCTCAAGGAACATATTAAAATAATAAAAATGCTTATGATTGCAAATTTCTGTTTGCAATTATAATCACATTCGCAACATTCAACATCATCACGCACAACTAGTCCGCAACTGCACAGTTCATTGTGCCGGAACTGCATTACAATAATCCCCATTTTTATGGTAAAACTGACATTTTTAATGCCTGACAGAATGAGAGACGTCAGAGTGGCTTCTTTCAATCTGTGCCTGACTGTAGAAAGAGAAAAGCACCTGCTGAAGTGACCCCCTTCCCTTCCCCTCCAGAGACCGACATGAGAAGCGCTGGCTGTACTTCACATGGGCCACAGGAAAAGTCCTGACTTAAAAAGCACATTTAAGAACCAGTGAAGATGAAAAACACCCCAATTATCTCCCCAACCCCCCGCTGAGCCCCAAGCTGTTTTATGACATTAAACCTGCTAAATTATGAAACACCACACGGCTGAGGATACAAATGAAAAAGAAAAAAATATGGGGACTTCTTTTTCTGAATCGTTGGTGTTTGTAGGTTGTCCGCTGATGCTGTTATCATATTCTCAATGCTTAGTGTGATGACTTTGCAGTCACATTCCTCACGGTGATCCTGTGGGCCTCGCCAAAGGCTACAATAAAATACAAGCGGATAATGACTAGGATATGTCAGCCTAGAGGATTCAAACGATATGTGTTGAATATATTTTATGAACTATTAAAAACATAATGAGCATTCGTTAAAATCATTCCTCTGAATTAATGAATTATTAATTGAATTGCATTGCATTGCATTTCATAATGTGACATTCAAAAATGTTAATTTCTACAATGCTTAGTGTTGAGGTTAAAGGGATAAATCACCCAATAATTACAATTCTGTCATTATTATTTCCCCAATTCCAAACATGTAAGCTGCTATTGAAAGCTCTTTTCTATACAATAAAAGGTTTATAGTGACTATGTCTGCTAAAATGTACATTTATGCATTTGGCTTTTAAGGTATGCCTATTATATACATTCAGTGGGAATCGAAACCCATGACTTTGTCATTGCTGCTGTCATGCTTTACTTTTTGAGTATGCTCAAAAAAGGAGTAAATAATCCAAAAGTATAGTCAAATAATAGCTTTCTTTGATTTAAGTTGCTCTATTCTGATGATCTTCCTCTCTGTCAAAGCTCTGAAATGGGCTATTAAAAAAATAAGAGCTACATATTTGACTTTATTAATGTAAAGCATCATTGGTTCTCATATGTCACGTGACCAGACATTATTATCTCAAACCTGCCTAATAAACTCTATTTGATTCATGAATTGCAAAGGAAAAGCACTTTATAGTTCTTTTTAGCCTTCTCTATGCATTCATTTTTTTGCGTTCACTGACTCTATGAACAATCTGTGTGGAAAAGGTCTACACTATCATTCAAAAGTTTAAAGAAATCTTTTATTCAGCAAGGATGCATTAAATTGGTCAAATGGGACAGTAAAGACTTACATTATATTTCAAATACAATGCTGTTCTTTTTAACTTTTTATTCATCAAAAACGATCATGGTTCCCATTAAAAATATTAAGAAGCACAACTGTTTTCAACATTGATAACGATAATGCATGTTTCTTGAGCATATTAGAATGATTTCTGAAGGATCACGTGACACTGAAGACAGGAGTAATGATGATGAAAATTGACAGGAATAAATTACATTTCTAAATATATTAAAACAGGAAACAGTTATTTTATATGGCAATAACATTTCACAATATTACTGTTTTTACTACATTTTAGATTAAATAAATGCAGCCTTGGTGAGGATAAGAGACTTCTTTTAAAAACATTTTAAAAAATCTTACCGACCCCAGATGTTTTTATCTGTAGTGTATGTGAACATTGAGAATGACATGAGACTGAATAAATATTTTTGGTGAAGTAGTTAGTAGGGTCATGGAGAGTAAGGGAATGTGTAGTCATGTATTATTTAACTACAACTACTACCTGCTCATTTCTCACAATGAACACTGAGGTAACCTTCTGTTAGTTTGTTTAAGGTCTTGATAGAATGTGTGGCTCTTCTCTACGTCAGGGTGAGGGCTACGACCTGTCAGGTCTTCCCACCAGATTACACACTTACACAAGGGTCACGGAACCAGGTCTCTGACATCTGTCACACACACACACACACACACACACACACACACACACACACACACACACACACACACACAGGGCTGCCTGCGGACAGCACTACAAGACAGGAAACAATTCAAGCAAACCTACCCAGAGGACATCTGATCACATCCACATGCGCAACAAATAATCTATCTTCACAATTCCCCTAAGACAGAGAGCGAGTGAAGAGCAGAGAGAGAGAGAGAGAGAGAGAGAGAGAGAGATTTATTAGCAGCCATAGGCTATTCAGGTCTGCAGTTGTTCAATGATAAGTCCACTGATAACCAGTCATTTCCTGAGAACAGACCATACAGTGTGCACTTGTGGAACTGCTAAATTTCCATTTCCAATTCTAAATCCTCAGACACTGTACGATATTTAACCCCCACGGTCCAGGGCCAGACTGTATCAGCACGTCCCCATTGGCTGCAGCATGCAAGCTAAAATCCAATTTCAGTGATAAGCTTTAGATTTGCTGTGAGGGCTGGAGTTGCGTTCCTCTCTGGATTGCACGCGTTTATCCAAGAAAAGGGCAACAGAAACGGATCGGAAGTGGCAAGGGGCATGGCGGCCGTGTGGGTGTGGATGCAAGCGCAGACAGGTGTTGAACAATGATACAATTCATGGTCACACTCCTTCGCTCAAGAATCACCTCTTGCTTTCCAATCCCTGATCCCCAAACCAGCTACTTATGGGCATCAACCGCATGCTATGGACTTGAGATTAACATAAAATCATCCATCAGAGGTTAATTTGGTTTTGTGCAAAGAATATGTGAATGCAACGAGTAAATTAATTCTTTATGGACACTGACAACACAACTGTTGCAACAAAGTTGAAGGCACACAATTATCTATAATTATCTATAATTAGCCACTTTTACACTTGAAATGCAACAAATTGCAGTAAAATGGCCTGATTACCTTTTCCAGTACCACATGCAATGACTTTTTACATATTTTATGTGTATGATACCATACACACATGTGATATCATTTGCTAGAAATTAACTTCAAAATCTTCAGACTACTTTCTCCATCCACTTGGTATTTCGCTAAAACCTCAGTCCAATTTGATGTTTCTTTTCACTACTAAAACAATTGTGATTTTTTGACTCCTGTGTCACAAGCTTGCTAGTAAACAGTGTGGAGTAATTGTGTCAGCAAAAACCTTGTGATTTGCTCTCTCAGCAGACATCTAACTCTGTCAGCAGATGTCTTACATCAGGGCATTTACACCTGTTTAAACCGTTGTATTATGACTTATATTATGACATAGAATAAATACAGAACTTTTTCACCAGACAAATCAGCGTAAATCAGCATTTCCGTAAAAGATCCATAATGCTATGTGACCATTTCAACATTAGGCTCTGTAGTGGTTGACCGATATGAATAGCTCAGACATGAAACTCTATTCGCGTTCTGATTGGTCATTTCAATGTCACTTCCACAGCCAATCGATTTCACATATCTATTACTACTTACCTTTATAACCATGACGCATCCAAACAAATACACCAACTCTGTGTGCTATGGGAATTCTTATTTTAGTCGCCCACCTCCCCAGCACCACCTGCCCAGATCTGCAATGAGAGAGTATCTCTCTCTCTCTCTCTCTCTCTCTCTCTCTCTCTCTCTCTCTCTCTCTCTCTCTCTCTCTCTCTCTCTCTCTCGCTCTCTGCAGCAGCATGTTTCCATGCAGAAGCAAGTCGTACCCTCGTCCGCCAAGACCACACCTATGTACACTCCATTTACATTAATAAAATGTTGTGATTTCCCATGACTGAAATGCAGTTTTCAATGGCCAATGGTGATCATGACAGCAGGACATTCAAAAGTTTGTGGCATGGCTTTTGAGCGGTACGGTCCCACATATGGGATTCTTATTTCTGTGCCCCTGAGCGGTACAGTCCCTCATTTGGGATTTAGAATGAAAAGTGACGTGACACAACTGCCAGATTCAAACTGTGCTTTTGGAGTTTGTAAAATACACACTGATGTCTATATAAGCAGCAATAACAATCTATTCAAATATAATTTTCCGACGTGTGTTATTCATATCAGATACAGATACATTATAGATTGACTGTACCAGGTCATGCATTTTTGTAAAGTACTATAAAGTTTACTCTATTCTTCTCCCAGTTCACCGGCCACTTTCTTACATGTATTTCGGGAGAAACTGCTGAATTCACGTGCTGTAAATCCGACAGACAGGACTCTCTGAACTGCAGCGCAAACAAACATGGTGGGGCCCATCTGACGTTATAGATCAAGATCAAGATTATTTATAAAGGTTCTTAAATGACAACACACACTCACTTATTTGAGAATCGGAATATAAGGTAGTTGTTGACATGGTAAGCAAGCTTGTGAATATTTTGAATAAAAAAGGAAAAACATAAAAAAAGCGATCTATCTACAGTGTTATTTTGGCTGCGGTGTATCACGTGACAAGCGTGACGCGTCGTCATGGAAGCGTTCTAAAATAACGGTCGCCTTGAAAAAACTCACTCTGGGGGGGTCAGTTAAAATATTTTAAACTTACGTGTAAAAGAAATTAAAACTTTTATTTGGAAAGGATACATTAAATTGATCAAAATTTGCAGTAAAGACTTGTAAGCAAAATGTATGCATTTTGTATGCATTTAAAGTTTGTTATATTCAATTTTTACACACAAAAAAATCACTGTTTACACAAAATAGCAGCACAACTGTTTTCAACATTGATAATAATCAGAAATGTTTCTTGAGAATCAAATCATCATAGAATGATTTCTGAAGGACCATGTGACACTGAAGAGGATAGCTTGTACAGAAACTAGCTGAAATTAACTTATCTTATACAACATTTACTCAAAATGCACTAAGCAATTTTTTTACAATATTGGCCAATAAATTTCCATCAGAGTGACTACTGCATATATAGCCTTAAGATGTATCTAGAACTAAAGGACCAAGATGAAATCGTTCAATTATAACGGGGTGTCCACATCCTTTTGGCCACGTAGTGTATGTCAGATTACAAAATTATATTTCCAAACACCACCAGCCAAGCAAAGTCTGTTCCGTCACGCGTTTCCTGTCAGAGCTCCCGCGGACTTGCACACAGTAGAAAGAGAAAAAAAAATGAGATAGAAGAAGAGATGGCAATCTAGCGACTTTGGCTCTGGTCCAGAACTGTCTATGGAGCAACGCTGTCTAGAAATTGGCATGCCAGCGAAGAACTCACTGAGGTGAATCACATGACATTACGGAGGTCACGCATGGGTCCAGCCACCTAAAGAGCCCAGATACAAGCAAGAAATAGAGTATTTTACAGACCACTGGTCCACCTGCTTCCCTCAGAACCCTCAAATTCAGTTTTTAATCGAAACCCATGAGCAATACAATTCATAGGACTTAAAACTAGTCACACTTTACTTGGCTGCCAAAGGACCCCTAGAGAGGCACCAAAAAAAAGGGCACCAAAAAGTACTTTATCATCAAATGAAGAGTGTGCTGGAACGCTGAATTTTAAATTACAGCACCTGGCTGCATAACAATGCTAAATGAGATCAAATTGACAGCCCAAATACCTTAGAGACCGTATGTCTTGCGTGGTTCACACATGCACACACATGAAAATGTCATGAGAGGCTTTACAATCACTTTGGTGGCATCTGTTCAGCTTTTTTTTTCTTTTTCTGAAAGCATGGATTGTTTCATACTCTTACAAAGAAAATGAATGTTGCTCTTTGATGAAGATGCTTTTCATTCACTGTGATTAGAGAAGACTCTCAAACTGCAATGCTCAACGTCTTCTCGTTCTCGCCATCGATTTTAATTTAGGCTTGATTACATATACAATGAACTGTACCAGGTCATGCATTTTTGTAATTTGAAATATTTTCAGCTTTATTGAAAAACCACAAGGGTTGATTTCTCTTGGGCATAGCGCAGCACAGTACAAAAGACTGTATTACAATCACTGGATTAAACAAACGCGGCACGTTGAGAGAGATGATTAATTCATGGAAGTATTCTCCATTTCATACATTTATGAAGGACGGTGCCCGTTAAAAATACATTTATGTATTCCAAGCACACCTAGCTGTTCTTTGAAACTTTCAGCAGGGGACGGCTCTCACTTCCACACAAAGAGGACTGTTCTCATGCTCTGTCTGACCCCAAAAGCCGCTTTTAATAGCTCGAAAATATGTTGACGTATCAGATTGCAAACTTATAACTTGATATGGACTGACTATAAACAAGATTTCAACCTCAAATCAGGCTTTCTCTGATTGAGTTAAAGCAGTGCTTCTCAATTCTGGTCCTGGGGACCCACAGCTCTGCACATTTTATATGTCTCCTTTATCTGACACACCCAGTTCAGTTCATGGAACTCTTTCCTAACGAGCTGATGATCTGAATCAGATGTGTTAAATGAGAGGGACATACAAACTGTGCAGAGCTGTGAGTCCCCAGGACCAGGATTGAGAATCACTGAGTTAAACACATGCATGCTTTCAGCACCAGAGTCAGCTCCCTTTTTATGAGTGCAATGTGCTGTTTAAATAGCTTTTAACAATCTGAATATATTTATATTTAAGGTTAACACTAATACTTTTATGAAAAGTAACATAATTTATGATTTAAAAAACAGTTAAATATTTTACTCCCACAGACAACAAAATTGCATTGATTTTAAAATTGATTAAAGCACAAATAACAAGCATTTTACACGGTCACTATTCTGAAAAGTCCATGCCTATGGTGAAACTGCAAGCTAAAGCTTCAATAATGCCTGTCTGTTGGGGTTTAATTCGTTTAAAGGAAAAGATGTGAAAAATAACAGAACATGAGGGTTAAAAGGCTGATCGCCAATAAGCTGTGTGATTGTACGCTGTTTCAGCAGTCCACCCTGTCCATTCTGCTCAATGCAAGTCTAAGCAAAATTCTGATCTCAGGGCCAAAGAGACTGTGTGGTTCACTTTCACTGTAGATGCTATAAGACTTTCAAATAGAATCATAACTGTCTCTGGATATATATATATATATATATATATATATATATATATATATATATATATATATATATATATATATTTCACATTTTTACACGATCAAGTTATTGCATGCAGTATTTCCCATTTTTAAAAAAAATCACACTTTTCTTTCAATACAATGAACTTGTACCCAGAACAGTCTTGAATCCAGCATGAAACCATCAGCATCCTTCTTAAGGCTGGTGCATACTTTAAATCCTAACACATTACAGCACTTCACAAGCTTCTATTAAATATTCTTTTTCCCCCAGAATGTCTCTCTGTTGCATGCATAGACAGTAAAGGTTGCATGCAATGATGGCCAATAGGAAGTTCGTCCATGCACAAAACCCTTTGGGCTGAACTGGACACTTTGCATAAAACTTATTTTGGAAAATCGCACAAAATACACGACATTCTTTCTGCTGGTTGACTGAGAGGCGTCGGTGCACAAAGCTTTAAAACGCAATAATGAAAAGAGAATATCTTACCCAGTTTCCTTATCACAGACGATGCTTGATAATTCCAAGAACAGAAGTGCAACTACTCTTCCATCTCTCCAATGAGCCGTGCGTAACTTTCCAAAGGATGGTCGGCAGCTGGGATTTATTTAGATGCCCTGGGAAACCAGGTGTGCTTTAGTTTATGGCAGTTCAGCCACACAGGTGAAAAGAGCGAGTCGAGCACAGGAGTGTTCCGTTGGATAGTGTCTTTTTGCCGCGCTCTCACGCGCTGCTGATGCGGTGCGTGTGCGGTAAAGCAGATCTGTCCACGCGCTGTCACTGCGCTCTGCATCCCAGGGTCCTAAAGCTGAACCGCGGCGCCACTGAACTTTGAGTCATTGCACTGCGAGCATTGCATCATAAAATCCCGAATATGTTTTCATCCTTCCATCCTTTTTACAACTAATTTACCCGAAAGTAGGCTACAAGTACAATCAATTATAAAGAATTTCAGTGACATCTCAGTCATAGGCTATACGATGTAAACTCGAAGCTGTAAAAAAATCTAAATAAAAATGATAGTTCGGATTTAAACATACCAATATAGGCCTACTTAATCTAAAATAAGAGTTTTGTGGCTTTTGGTCCATGTCTCGCCTGCTCTCTGAGGAAATGTATGCGAGTGTCTACTCAAAATAGTTTACCTTAAGGAAAAACCGAGCTACAATATTGATGACTCATCTTGCACTGGACTGGTATGTGTCCAATTAAACGCTCTGCTCCCGCTAATATGAAGTAATTGTTTACCACCTAACGTCGTGTGCCCTGCATCCGGGTGATTCCCCCCTTTATGGCCCACCGACAAGTTTTGACTTCTGTTTATGCAGTTAAATTGGCTAGCTGAAATAGGTCCACCAGCATATTTGCATTCAGTATTTAAGTCTGCATTAAAATCCATCCAATTTATTTCCTAAATGTTTCATTCATTCATTTATTCATTCATTCATTGACATCATAATCCATTTATTGAAGTTGTACATTTCCCCTAAAAATATTCTGATTCAAATTACTACTTTCAAAGCCAATGTAAAATAGCTAAAATTGGCACATGACCTCATATCAGTTGAATTTGATAGAATTTGCTGCATTGGTTGGCAACCGTAAATGCCCTACAGTTCTTCTAGTAAATATATTATTGTCAAAATGAGATGTCAGTATTTATAGAACATTGACGTCTTTTTTCACATCACTACTGTTAATAGACAATACATTTATTTTGCCTTTCCATATTCTTGCATTGAATATGAGTTACTCCTGAGTGTCAGTAATCATTGTTCTATATCAGCTTCAATATTTGACTGTGATTTTGAGTTGTGTCTTCTTTGGAACTGTCATGAGTATCAAAATGATTTATTAATTGGTATTTCTATAATTTTGTATGTTAAATAATGTGATTGTTTTGAAAGTACAGGTTACCGGTCTAGTGTTCTTTATTTTGGTGTTTTTTATAGTGTTTTATTTCCATACCCTTCACTTTTGAGGTGGGTGTGCAGGGTATTTAATCATAGGCGTGGAGATCCGAAATAAGAAGCGCGACTCCTAAATCAAACATTCAATATGAAGAGACATTTAAGTTATTAATTTCCATTCAAACATTCACACTTCCACATATCTTTGTCCACAACATAGTTGTTTATTTGTCATATGGTCAACCCATTTAAAGACACTTGGCATTTAGGAACACCGACTTGTCATTCATTGGCAGGACCAAGCGATCCACACAGAATTAAACAGACCTTTGTGCTCCAGCCACCCACGCCATACATTTACCAAGGCTGACCATTGTAGGAGTGGGGTCACGTCCAAAGGGACTGGGAGGGACGCCCGTCGTTTCCAATGCACTGCCACTCACCTCATCTGACAATATAGAGAGGCGCTCCATCCCGTCTAATGTTTGGCGACCCCAAAGGCAGGTCAGTCTGCGAGCAGCGCTCCCTTCGCCTGTGATTAAAACCTTCATCAGAGCTTCAGTTTTGAGTCCCTCACATTAGGCAGCTGTAACTACATTATTGAGTAATTACTTTCAAGGTCTCTGTGTTTTCGGGTTGTCAAGCCAAAATGATGGATGAGTGCGCATATCAGTAATACCGTGTCTCTCAAAGCGAGATTCTCCTGAGAAATTTGATGAACCTAATAAAGTTCTCTTATAAAACTATAAAAGTCCCAATAAATAAATAATTCCAGACAAAATAACAGTCTTGAAGTTGATGTGCTGTAAGTGAGTTGTTTCTTCAAGGTTCAGGTGACAGTTATTGATGTCGTGTGATTATGAGTGAACAAAAGGTTATTTGGGATGCATAAAAACTGATTTGCATGCATGTAAACAATTGGAAAATCTGCCAAACAGACTGGCAGAGCAGCGGGCAGGTGTACTAGACAGCAGTTGGTAAAAAACAGTGGTCAAGGGCATTACAATAGCAGTCAGAATGGACTTCCACACGCATTTGTTGTTCGTTTTTTTGATTTTTTTCTTGAGGCTTGAAATGCTCCCTATAGCTACCGAAATCAGAGATCTAAGCTATTGAAATGGATTGCTCGGAGAGAAAGGGTATGTTGTCACCCTGCTGATATTTGCACGCCCCCCCCCCCCCCCTAGTTTATTCAGGGACACAATTCTCATTTCCTGGCCTTTTCTGTAGGGACAAAGTTTCCATCTAAAAACTTCATGTAGTGCATTGCAAAAAAAGAAAAGCAAATGATTCTGGCTTCATGCTGTTGGTTAGACAGCTGGTTAGTGGGAGAGGGTGAGACGGATAAGTTCTCACTGCAGATGACTCGATGGGCTGTCATCCGAGAGTGTCCATGGAGATGACACCCAAGTTCTGGATTAACAACAACCTGGACGCAAGATATCCATGTGTTTTGATTCTTAGGTTCCCAAATGTAACCTTGTTGAGTCAGTTTAAATATTCAAATTTGGCAAAACACAAAGTCTGAACTATTTTGCAACAATCTTTTTTGAGTTTCCTTCTAGCATAAGGCAACACATGCTGAAGATTGAAGCTTGGAAGCAAACAGATGGGCCGAGATGAGATAATTTCAATCAAAATACAAGATCTCTTCCATCTGGGCTCTCACGGCACTTTGAAGATAAAGTGTAATGTGACTATGAGAAGCCTTTCTTTCATTTACTGCACTCCTGCCAGCTGGAGAAGGAGACTGTGGTATTAAATGGAAATATTGTCAGATCTGATTTTAAGACAGGGAAATCTTAGACAAACGTGGAACCGCTAGAGAGTTAGACGACAGACTTCGGATATTAGGAGGTTGTGCCTTTCGATTCAGACGTTCCAGTTGAATTTGCATCTCGTATGTGAACTTCTCTGCCTCTAGCGCTTTGTATTTCCTTTTTTAATCCCCGTCTAGGTTCTTTCGCTGGAAGGCCCAGACCCTGACATGGAGACGGTCTCATTAAATCTCACATCATGGTGTGAGTTCAAACCTTAATGGATCAGTCAGAAGCACCTCACACACTGGCACCGTAATGGCTTCTCTCTCTCACGAGAATTCTGATCCATGCAGAGGCTCGATAAATCCCGCTCGCGGCACTTCTGTGGTTGAAAGGAAATAAGTAAGAAGCAGGTGAGAGACTGTCACACCTTTACAATTTCACAGCATTTTACTGACTTCTGTCCTCTACTGTTAGCATTCATTCACTCGACTCAGACGAAAGTTGCTCAAACGGTTGCTTTTGCATAGCTCAAGAGCGTTTTTAGTTACATTCTGCCTGTGTAGATTTACGGTGGCCCAGTAGTGCACAACACAACGAAATTTAAAAAGCAAACATAAGTTCACAACAGAATGAAATCAAGCCACAACACAACGAAACGAAGCCGCAACACTTTGTGTCAACGCATGTCGTGTTGTGGCTTAATTTCATTGTTTTGCTTGTTTTCGCTGTGTTGTGGCTTGATTCAGGTGTGTTGTGGCTCATTTCCACTATGTTGTGGCTTGTTTTCGCTGTGTCGTGGCCTGTTTCTGTTGTGTTGTGACTTGATTCCGTTGTGTTGTGGCTTGTTTCCATTGTGTTGTGGCTTGATTCCGTCGTGTTTTGGCTTGTTTTCGTTATTCTGTGGCTTGATGTTGTTGTGTTGTGGCTTGTTTTCGCTGTGTCGTGGCCTGTTTCCGTTGTGTTGTGACTTGATTCCGTTGTGTTGTGGCTTGTTTCCATTGTGTTGTGGCTTGATTCCGTCGTGTTTTGGCTTATTTTCGTTATTCTGTGGCTTGATGTTGTTGTGTTGTGACTTGTTTCCATTGTGTTGTGGCTTGATTCCGTCGTGTTTTGGCTTGTTTTCGTTATTTTGTGGCTTGATGTTGTTGTGTTGTGGCTTGTTTTCGCTGTGTCGTGGCCTGTTTCCGTTGTGTTGTGACTTGATTCCGTTGTGTTGTGGCTTGTTTCCATTGTGTTGTGGCTTGATTCCATCGTGTTTTGGCTTGTTTTCGTTATTCTGCGGCTTGATGTTGTTGTGTTGTGACTTGTTTCCATTGTGTTATGGCTTGATTCCGTCGTGTTTTGGCTTGTTTTCGTTATTCTGTGGCTTGATGTTTGTTGTGCTGTGGCTTGTTTTCGCTGTGTTGTGGCCTGTTTCCGTTGTGTTGTGACTTGATTCCGTTGTGTTGTGGCTTGATTTTGTTGTGTTTGTGAACTACTGGCTGACCTAAATAGATCAACGTTGCTACATTTTTTAGGAAATACTTTTTCTCACATATTCTTGGGAGAAATAAAGATACTAATGAGACAATTGTTGACATATAGGACCCTGGATCACAAAACCAGTCACATGGGTCAATTTTTTTAAATTGAGATTTATACATAATCTGAAATCTGAATAAATACGCTTTCCATTGATGTACGTTTTTTTAGGAGAGGACAATATTTGGCCAATATACAACTATTTGAAGATCTGGAATCTGAGGGTGCAATTGCACCTTTAAAGTTGACCATTTATGTTCGCGATTGCGCTGCATTCACTCACAAAAATTAACGTTTTATTTACGGTAGTAAATTTACAAAATATCTTCATGGAACATGATCTTTACTTAATAGCCTAATGATTTTCAGCATAAAAGAAAAATCGATCATTTTGACCCGTACAATGTATTGTTGGCTATTGCCACAAATATACCCGTGCGATTTGTGGCTGGTTTTGTGATCCAGTGTCACATATGACATTGTTTTTTAATACAGCTGTTACTTATTTTTAGAACATGATGTTTCTGGTAATCAAATGCTTGAACTGAACTTGTAATGAAGCCAGAATATTCCTTTAGGCTAAACTTGTTGCTGTTTTTGTAATCCATGTATGAAAAACAAATCATACAGGTTGATGTGAGGGTGAGTTATAAATTCAGAATGTTCAGTTTTGGCTGAATTATCCCTTAAAACTATTTCTTGTCTTGTACTGAGTTTGTGTGAATGTTTGCTGAATGATAACATGTATGTAAATACTTTGTCTCTTCACTAGGTGTTTGAACTCAGAATGGGTTATATATTCAAAATGGAGCAAAAGTCTGAGACCGCATAGAAAATTGGGATTCACAATCAAATTTAAAAAAAAATATACATAAAGTAGTAAATTTACTTACCATATTTTACGCCCATCGAAGCACAAGATTCTTTTTGGAACATTGTTGAATTACGTTCAAATCATATGAAATCCATATTAATCTAATTTTCACTCAAAGTGAAAAAGTATTAAATAACAAAAATTTCAAAATTGCAGCATTTCACTAGTGTTTCTTTTGGACGCTCCTGTAAATATATTTATGTCGAACGAAAACGGAAGTTATAAGAGACTAAGCTTGTATTTTAAAAAAAAAGTATCCTTACTCAGTTTGCTCTCAGTTTGTTCCAAACCTTGCCTGATTATTCTCTCCCCTAAACATCCTCATTAGTCCTCTTAAATTCATCCAACAGTGATGAGCCACAAAGAGCAGATTCCATCAGGCTGATAGTTACTTCCTGTCTGCCAAGCTTCATTAGACTATATTTACCTTCCACTGTCAGCCTTTTTTGTTGGCGTAATTAAAGAGCAAATGGTGACCTCGTGACCCCAGCCCCCCTCCGTACCCCCTCTTAAAGTAAGGCTGTGTTTAGTATGCACAGGAAGCTGCCGACTCCGACACGGAGGATATGATACGAGGAAAGGACTCGTTGTGACCTTCATCAGGGAGCCAGAGTAGATTATTGGTGAGTAATGAGCGAGAGAGAGAGAGAGAGAGAGAGAGAGAGAGAGAGAGAGAGAGAGAGGAGAGAGAGAGAGAGAGAGAGAGAGAGAGAGATCATCTTTAGCTCTGTGACTCCTTGAAGAGTTTGCAGACTTCTTTCAAAAGTAGTCTATACTCTCTCTCACACATCCTCAAGCCCTTGTGACTTTCTCTTCATTTCTATCTATCTATCTATCTATCTATCTATCTATCTATCTATCTATCTATCTATCTATCTATCTATCTATCTATCTATCTATCATTCTATCTATCTATCTATCTATCTATCTATCTATCTATCTATCATTCTATCTATCTATCTATCTATCTGTCTGTCTGTTTCTATCTATCTATCTATCTATCTATCTGTCTGTCTGTCTGTCTGTTTCTATCTATCTATCTATCTATCTATCTATCTATCTATCTATCTATCTATCTATCTATCTATTTATCTATCTATCTGTCCATCTATCTATCTATCTATCTATCTATCTATCTATCTATCTATCTATCTATCTATCTATCTGTCTGTCTGTTTCTATCTATCTATCTATCTATCTATCTATCTATCTATCTGTCTATCATTCTATCTATCTATCTATCTATCTATCTATCTATCTATCTATCTATCTATCTGTCTGTCTGTTTCTATCTATCTATCTATCTATCTATCTATCTATCTATCTATCTATTTATCTATCTATCTGTCCATCTATCTATATATCTGTCTGTCATTCTGTTCTATCTATCTTTCTATGTCTGTCTATCTATCTATCTATCTATCTATCTATCTATCTATCTATCTATCTATCTATCTATCTATCTATCTATCTATCTATCTATCTATCTATCTATCTATCTCTCTGTCTGTCTATCTGTCTATCTATCTATCTGTCTATCTATCTATCTATCTATCTATCTATCTATCTATCTATCTATCTATCTGTCTATCTATCTATCTATCTATCTATCTATCTATCTATCTATCTATCTATCTATCTGTCTGTCTGTTTCTATCTATCTATCTATCTATCTATCTATCTATCTATCTATCTATCTATCTATCTGTCTGTCTGTTTCTATCTATCTATCTATCTATCTATCTATCTATCTATCTATCTATCTATCTATCTATCTATCTGTCCATCTATCTATATATCTGTCTGTCATTCTAAAGTTCTTTCTATCAATTTAATGTTCTGTCTGTCTGTCTTATATATAGAGGACAGGTTATATTGACTAGTTTAATGATGTTTTCGGTCCTTTTTAGAGCCTGATAGACTATAAACTGTCATGAAAAACTCTTTAAAAAAATTGTGCCACTGTAAATGACAACATTTTGTATTACTGTAATTTTTTTTTAGGTGAACTGTTTCTTTGAATAGCAGAATCACTTTTCATCAGGAAAGGAAGCACCAGCTAATTTCTTATTGCAAATAATAAATCTATATTAGAAAGGAGCCATTGGAGGGTCTGGCTCACTGAATGGAACCTTAAGCCTTAATCTGTTCTTGCTGTCCCACAGGCTTAATCAATAGCAGCAAGCTGTTGTGCCAGTCCTTCAGTAGAGGAAGACTAAACCCAGAATAAACTGCAGTGAGGACCAGACTTTATGCTGCATGTCAAAAGTCTGACTACGCAAGAATGAATATGATTAAAAATGCCATATTTATAATTTAGACAGACTACTTTGACACAGAAATGCATTTACAATTAAAATAGCAGAATTGCAGAATTATATATATATATATATATATATATAGAAATATAGAAATTATAAATAAATAAATATATGCAACCATGAATTACTAAATGTATACTCTGTCATGAATGACAACAGCAAAGTTAAAGGCTGCACTGTGTAAAGATGCCTTTAGACCAGTGTGGATCCTGAGTAATGGTCCTTGTGTGTTTGTTTGTGCTTCAGGTCAAAGAACCGCATCCAGACGTACACACAGAGGACAGGAAGAGGACAAACTGGAGAATTAGCGTTATTCAGGTGACCACAATACTAATGCATTTTAAGGGCTTTTACACTAGATTACAAATTCCCTCAGCCTGTCAACAAAAGCACCTGCTCGCCGCTGGACGTTAATTTGTTTTGACATGCTTTATAATTTAATTCCAACACAGAATTAACTTCCAATACCAAAAGCTATTAGCCGGGGAAATTGGGACGGCGGACTCCCGTGTGCTCGGTCCCAGGTGAGCCGGTTTCCTTTAACAGCAGCATTCCTGAATTGCTTTCATTGTGCTGTGGAGAAGCTCAAAGCTAATGCAGTTCTTTGAAGAGGCTGGATTGACTCGCTGCAGAACTGCCTCTCCCAACATGAGTCAATGGCTTACTCTGTCTCCCGTCTAACGGTGTCAGGGAATCAAAGGAGAAGCCTCCGCTGTTGATTTTGGAGAGCCTGTGTGTGCTAATATACGTTTGATTAAGTTCTGGGTGCGCGGGGGTCGGGTCGAGGGCAGCCGCTCCAACGCACGCTTTTATGTCACTATGCTGATTACAACATTTATTAAGGGTCAATTAAACTCAGGCACTGAGTTTGTGTTGGTTATGATGCCATCACTTCATTTGTATCACTGTTCATTTGATCTATCTATCTATCTATCTTTCTATCTATCTATCTATCTATCTATCTATCTATCTATCTATATATATATATATATATATATATGTTGTTCATTTGTTCTATCTATCTATCTATCTATCTATCTATCTATCTATCTATCTATATATCTATATATCTATCTATCCACTGTTCATTCGTTCTGTCTATCTATCCATTGTTCATTTGTTCTATCCATTCATCTATCTATCTATTTATCTATCTATCTATCCATTGTTCATTTGTTCTATCCATCCATCCACTGTTCATTTCTTCTATCTATCTGTCCATCCATTGTTCATTTGTTCTATCTTTCTATCTATCTATCTATCTATCTATCTATCTATCTATCTATCTATCTATCTATATATATATATATATATATATATATATATATATATATATATACCTGTCTATCTATCTGTCTGTTGTTTATTTGTTCTATCTATCTATCTATCCTTCCCTTTTATTTATTCTGTCTATTCGTTAATTCTATCTATCATTGGTTTGTTCTGTCTATCTGTCTCTATGTTCGTTCATTCGTTTGTTTGGCTGCCTACTGTATCTACGAAAGAAAAGTCACAAATAAGATCTTATTAATGTCAGCTACTGCAATGAAATTAGTCTTTTGCTGAAGTTTCTCCTCAGACGTTTCTTTGAGAAAGACTTGAATGTAAATCTCTCGTCCCCTCTAGAGTTCCAGCAGTGTTTTAAACTGGGCTCAGATGTGTAGAGTTACCATCGTCTACAGTCAACTGAGATTTCAATATGCAATTGATCATTGCTTATGAAATTCTTCCAAGACCAAATATTCTGAACAACTATCCACATTCAGAGTTTGCCTCTATATTCTTACTGTATATATGAGCACAAATAAGCTACATCCAATGAGCATTTAGATTGAGATATGTTGGCTTTGCTTAGTGTGAGAATGATTTGTTTGCTCTATTGGTTCTTGCATATATCGCAAATGCAAGCTTGTTTATACAAGATTCAGCCTGGATAATCTGTTAAATGACAGAGATTGTGTAAAAATAAAAACACAAATATCAGGTTCAAATGACACCATGAGAGTAGATGATTACAGGATTTCCACTTTAAGCCCGAAACTATTTCAGACATTTATCTCATGCATTGTATTATTTGCTGGTATTTACATTAGCAGTTAACATTACTGATTGTGTTTTTAGTCAGTGTATTAAAATCTGTTTGTATTTTTGCAGCAGAAGCTGCAAGCACGCTCACAACCATGGCAACAGACGGACCAGACCGTGAGAGGATGGTCTGATGTCAGTGAAGGAATGACAGGTGAAAGAGGGGTTCTGCCCTTTGATTAAGATTGCATCAAGGGTGCAGATGTGAAATGGCTATTGATTGGTTCCGTCTCTATCTTCTTCTGCTGTGATGAACAGAGAACACAATCACACTGGGTGAAGTGGTCTTAGAGTGGCACTGGCACTTTATTCGCAAGTGTCCGTCAGCTGTGTTGTGTTATCTTCCGTGATAGAGCGTCCGGCCTCTCTTACTTCCCATTCCTCACAGCCTTATGACATCATAATGGCTGAAGATGGAGACTGTTGGTGATAATTTATGAGGCTATAATCAACACTCTGTGGGGACCTTAACAAATATCTAACACATAAACAGCAGGTGCCAATGTAAAAAAAAAAAAAAAAGAATTATAACACATCAGAAGTGGGGAATTTTAACAAGCTGGTTTGTTAAAGCCATGTTATATGTTTCAGAAAAATCAATAAATAGGTCCAGATGTAACATTACATAATGTGACAAATTGTTTTTAGGAAGAGACATTGACAAATATCAAACTCAAGTATTCTTGAGTTTCTCCATCATCGCTGATGGTCCCGCCCAACCCTATTGAATATTAGTTTGAAATTATTGCACTTATATCAACAAGTTATCGCCCCATTAATTGTGCCACTCCCGCACCCCACTCTAAAAGCGGCATTAGTCTACATGCAAAACACCCTGATACACATCCGAAAATGTCATCAAAACGAACAAAACTATCCGGACATGAATACAAAAGATGATGACTTTTACTGCTGGAGATGAGTAAGGATTTTTAAGCCTGTCACATGCTTTCTTTTGTGCATAATATTTATATATACTATATAACATTAATATTTATATTTATCACTCATTTGCAGCGAGTGGATGAGTGCAGAATAAAAAAAAATTGATTTAGTCTAATTTTAACAATTAACAAAATCTCCAGTCTTTCGCATGCATCTAAAAGATTGTGAGTTAGAAGCAGGGCGGCACAAAGGTGTTTTGCCTAGAGCGACATTTGAGCTCGTGCCAGCCTTGTGTACAGCTCCTCAGCCCAGTGATGTTACAATGCCTCGAGTCTCCCGGTCTTCAGATCCCCTGGCTCTATCTCAGACCTTTGAACCCAAAGCTCCACCTCGGCCCGCCGACCAGTCGGCTCCAACATGGATCCTCGCACTACTATCATCCTTCCCGCTCCACCTTGGTTAGTCGTCGCTCAACCTCCACTTCCGGGACTTTGGGTGCACCTCGTTCCTCCACCCTTTTGGCTCCGTCTGGCTCCTCTGGCTCCACCTCAGTCTTCACTCACACAGACTCTGCCTCAGTCCTCCAGCATCCTGGCTCCATCTTGACTGCTCGTCACCACGGCTCCGCCTTGGTCTCCTGGTATTCTGTGTCTCATGGTCTCTCAGTCCATCAGACTCCGCCTAGGTGTTCACTTATCTAGCCATCACCTCGATGTGCAGGACTACACAACGGCTCCTTCCTCCATTGGTTCTTCCGTGGGTCATCATCTTCCTGGCTGGCTTCTGGGGGTCTCCTGTTCTGCCTGCTCCGCCCTGGAGGTCTCCTGCCCTATCTTCTCCGCCCTGCTGGTCTCCTGCTCTGTCTTCTCCACCCTCGAGGTCTCCTGCCCTGTCTTCTCCACCCTGGAGGTCTTCTGCTCCGCCCTGGTGGTCTCCTGCTCCGTCTTCTCTGCCCTGGAGGTCTCCTGCTCCATCTGCTCCACCCCGGAGGTCTCCTGCCCTGTCTTCTCCGCCCTGGAGGTATCGTCACCGTCTGCTCCGCCCTGGTGGTCTCCTGCCCTATCTTCTCCACTCTGGAGGTCTCCTGTCCTATCTTCTCCGCCCTGGGTGTCTCCTGCCCTATCTTCTCCGCCCTGGAAGTATCCGTCACCGTCTGCTCTGCCCTGGTGGTCTCCTGCCCTATCTTCTCCACCCTGGAGGTCTCCTGCCCTATCTTCTCCAGCCCGGAGGTCTCCTGCCCTGTCTTCTCCACCCTGGAGGTCTCCTGTCCTATCTTCTCCGCCCTGGTAGTCTTCTGCCCTATCGTCTCCACCCTGGAGGTCTCCTGCCCTATCTTCTCCACCCTGATGGTCTCCTGCCCTATCTTCTCCACCCTGGAGGTCTCCTGCTCTGTCTTCTCCACCCTGGAGGTCTCCTGCCCTATCTTCTCCACCCTGGAGGTCTCCTGCCCTATCTTCTCCACCCTGGAGGTCTCCTGTCCTATCTTCTCCACCCTGGTGGTCTTCTGCCCTATCGTCTCCACCCTGGAGGTCTCTTGCCCTATCTTCTCCACCCTGGAGGTCTCCTGCTCTGTCTTCTCCACCCCGGAGATCTCCTGCCCTGTCTTCTCCACCTCGAAGGTCTCCTGCTCTGTCTTCTCCACCCCGGAGGTCTCCTGCCCTGTCTTCTCCACGCCAGAGATTTCCTGCCCTGTCTTCTCCACCCTGGAGTTCTTCTTCTCCGTGGTAGTCTTCAGTGTCTGTCACTTATTTGTTATCAGTTGTGTAAATAAGGGGGCTTTGTGTGATATGTTTTGTTTTTAAATATGTTTTTATTGCATTACTTTAGTGTAATGATTGTTGCCCTGATGTTTTTTTTTTTCAATAACACTGTGAGCTGTCCACGTGTTCACCAGTCCTGGTTAATACAAAGACACTGTACTATATTTCCATTTACTATATAAAGTAACATAACTTTATAATAATATATATAAAATGCCTTCATGTTGTTACTGTGGGGTTTTTTTTACAGTCAATTTCTGACTGCAAGTTGTCTTTTGCAAATAACAGATTTCTTTTACATTGTTTTTAGGTGTATCTCCCCAATACCACGATGTCCTAAAGCTAGTAAATAGCTATTCTAGATGTGTGTTGATTTAAAGAAGAAAAGTCATTATTTTTGCTCTGCAGTCCTTTGCTTCTCTGGTACACATAAAAACATGACAATAATTCCGTTCAAACATTCATTCAAAAGCCATGTGTGCTACTCTGGGAATTCTTCTGCAATATAGACACTAGTGCTGTACTGGCTAGATATCAATTAGTGTGATGTATGATCCCAGCTTCTACTAATTGGGACATGGCAATGTATTTAATAATACACATTAAAACTGCAATTAGCTGTAAATTGAGCTGCATCCTATTGTCTCCCAATCAACTGCATGAACGATGCCGGTAAACAGTCTGATTAATACTCTCCACAGGAGATGCGATTTAGCTCGAAAAACACACAGCATTTCACACATCTACTCAGTGGGATTTTCCTGCGTTTACGGTAAAACATTGATCCGGCCCGCCGTTTCAGTCCTGAGGTTTGCTCAGATTGCTTCTGCAGGTCACGTTTAGGTGAAACTATTTCATTCATAATACATATCGCATGAAATTGTTAGCCCAACAACATCAAACAAAGAAATAATAGAATATTCACAAAATAGCATGCGCCCTCCTGAGATTACATGCCATCAAACTATCCAACGACATTTGAAATGCTGCAAGATAAGGGTTTAAACATCAAGCAGCTTTCTGTCGAAACGCTGCATCGAGGAGCACTGCAGGTTTACAAGACCTTTTCTGTTGTACCAGCTGGAAAAACCTGCACAGGCATTTTATGGATTGGGGAGATATTTGTCAGGCCTGCAGCAAAATGCCCTGTCAGTATAAAGGATTATGGTTTTTATGAGGGTCTGTCGAGGAGGAGGATCCAGCCCCTGTAAACATGCTCTGCAGACCTGCGCTACAACCTGGAAAGGCCATCCAATCACCTAGTTAAAACACCCTTTCAGGATGATTGAATGCATCCGCTGATGCAACTGAAACAAGGAGCTGCTTGCAGTCCAAATCCATCTGTGTATTCATAAGCTGCGTGTTTGTCATGAGAGAAAGGGTTTTGCCTATGCAAATAGATGATTTCTGTGCAAATGCCCCAACAGTTGTCCTGTTTGTTTCCATGACGATTTAATATGATTGTAAATGATTACTGCGAATCAATATGCAATTCTTCCTCCGTTTAAGTCTTTCTTTCCTCCTTTGCTACCTCCCAAAACATGCACTCTTTATTGATCATATTCACTTGTGTCTACTTGGTTATTTATATGATAATGCAGGGCTGGGTGACAGATTTTCATCTTTTTTAATCTGCACAATGCACATAAGCAATTCATGTGCCTCGGTCTCTGAATTATTGCTTATTTCAAATCATATTTTCTGCATTTTGATCAAATTGCGATCTGATCGAGCCCTTACCCTCCGGAATGATTTGATTCCGGGGAATCTTCTTTTTCCGAAGCACAATTTACAATGAAAGCTAATTCCTTGACATGTCCTACACAGGTACGGGTTGTTCAGTTTAAAGGGTGTGTATGTGTAGCATCAATTTCCTCCATGCTGCACTCTGGGTCCTTAGCGTTCTATTGCCTAATGTAGACCAGCCAGGAGAAGATAATGAACTGTGGGTATTGATGTGGAACAAGAAAGTAGACTAATGAATTAGAGCTACTGGGGTGAAATGCTGAATGAGAGCTGATTTATTGTTGCAACAGAAATAAGATGCAGAGTCACTGGGTAAAGGCCTCTGCTGAGAGCTGGAGAATTTCCAGTGCTATTATATGGAGTTAAACTTACTTGAGGAAAACTTTTTTCCCACTCACACTTTCTTGCTTACGGCTCACTCTAATCTGCAGATTGATTTTAACCCCTGCTGGTTCTTTTCTTTCTGAGTGTGTTGTTGTTGTTGTTGTTTTTTCAGCCTTGCAGATTCAATAAATCTCTGGTGTGTAAAAGGCAAATTGGCATCAGTTTAAAGGCTGCCTGCCTCGAGTGGTGATTTGTGTGTTTGTGTTTATGTGAATAGCGATCATTTTTATTAAAGGTCTGCCTGACAATCACAACATGTCAGGTGCTTCAGAGTTGTATTTCAGTATAAAGTAGAAATGAATCAATGCTGCAACACTTGACCTCAGATTTCACTTACAGATCATACTTTTGAAAATGTAACAATTTTTGCACAGTAATGCTACAGGAAAAACGACTCGGTTACTAACGTAACCTCGGTTCCCTGAGAGGAGGGAACGAGTATTGCGTAAGTAGCTTACGCTATGGGAAAACTCCTTTTCTCGAGAATATTGAAGTCTTTATGTAAAACGCATTGCAGCTGCACAGCTGACAGCAATGAACGAAGGCAGCTCGGTCATTGGCTGTGCTGCGGCAACTTGCTCGAACCAATGACGGGGCGACTCTGAATGCGCGACCAATGAGCGCGCTTCGCGCCCGCGCGCGTCAGAGCCCGCCAAGATGGGCGTGGCCAAGAGCTATATATTGGGCGCCCCGTCATGAGAGTTCTTTAGGTTAAAACGACTGAAGCGAACTAACCAAGCACAAGCACGGCAGCTTACGCAATACTCGTTCCCTCCTCTCAGGGAACCGAGGTTACGTTAGTAACCGAGTCGTTCCCTTTCGAGAGGTCTCTCCTATTGCGTAAGTAGCTTACGCTATGGGAACACCATGCAAAACGCCGTGCGTGCTGAACTTCGCCTTATGATAGCCAGAGGCAGGTGCCTGAGCTAAAAAAGCAAAGTTATCATCCAACTACCCGGCAGAGGCGAGCTTTATATGTGGGAAAGAATACAGAGCGGCTAGAAGGCGCTCAGTGTGACACAAGCACATACATAATCTAGATACGAACTCGTAGTTCAACTAGCATCATGCTGATAGTACATTGGAATGCAGTGTCGGGACCTGTAGGTTGTAGAACCTGATAAATGTGGACGGTGAGGCCCAGCCTGCCGCCGCACAAATATCCTCGATCGGTATCCCGCTCGACCATGCCCAGGAAGAAGCCACACTCCTGGTGGAGTGTGCTTTGACTCCCCAGGGGCATTGAAGTCCCTTAGCTTCATAAGCCAGCGCTATAGCTTCAACTATCCAGTGAGAGATTCTCTGCTTTGAAACGGCGGAACCTTTCGTACGGCCGCCAAAGCATACAAACAGTTGTTCTGTCTGTCTGAATAGGGCAGAACGCTCCAAATACACTCTGAGAGCCCTAACGGGGCAGAGTAGATTAGCGTCGTGTTCGTCTGCTGGGGACGATAGCGCAGTTAGGGAGATAACCTGTGCTCTGAAGGGAGTGGTGAGCACTTTAGGAATATACCCATGTTTCGGTCTAAGGACGACCCTGCAGTCGTTAGGTCCGAATTCTAGGCAGGCAGCGCTTGTCGAAAGCGCGTGCAGGTCGCCCACTCTCTTGACCGAGGCGAGTGCCAGCAAGAGCGCAGTCTTGAGCGAGAGCTGTTTAAGGTGCACGGTTCGGAGTGGTTCGAACGGAGGCCCTTTAAGAGCGTCTAGGACAGTAGCTAGGTCCCAGATCGGCACTGAGGGGGGGCGTGAAGGGTTCATCCTCCTAGCGCCCCTTAGGAAACGAATAATTAGGTCGTTTCTTCCCAATGGACGTTCCATTACAGGGTCGTGTGATGCTGTGATGGCCGCCACATATACTTTGAGCGTGGAGGGGGCGCGGCCCGCCTCCAGAAGCCCTTGTAGAAAAGCGAGTACGTTCGTAATCTCGCATGTTTCAGGGTTCAGGCCCTTGGCATTACACCAGACACTGAACACTTTCCATTTCTGGGCATATAAGCGTCTCGTGGAGGGCGCCCGCGCCTCAGCGATGGTTTTTAGTGCTTCGCTCGTGAGGTTCCTGGGAACCCGTTGAGGGGCCATGCATGAAGGGCCCACAGATCGGGGCGGGGATGAAATATCATCCCGTTGGCCTGACTGAGGAGGTCTGGCCTCAGTGGAATCGGCCGTGGTGCAGATTGCATTTGCATCAGATCTGGAAACCATGTTTGGTTCTTCCAGAGTGGGGCTATCAGCAGCACTGCGTCTTTCTCCTCTCTGACCCGACTGATGACCTGCGGTAGCATCGCGATCGGGGGAAAGGCATATAAGGGACGGCTCGGCCAGCTCTGGGCGAGCGCATCCATGCTTTTCGTGAAGAAAAGAGGGCAGTGCGCGTTCTCCTTGGAGGCGAAGAGGTCGATCTCCGCTTTGCCAAAGGTTTTCCATAACCAGTGAATCGTCAGCGGGTTGAGAGCCCATTCTCCTGGGAGAATTTTGTCTCTGGATAGCATGTCCGCCCCCTGGTTCAGGGCACCTGGCACATGCGCTGCTCTCAGCGAGCGCAAGTTGTGCTGGGACCATAAAATGAGTCTCCTGGCCATTGAATGCATGGAGCTCGACCTGAGTCCACCCTGGCGATTTATGTACGATACTACCGTCATGTTGTCCGTTCGGACCAAGACGTGTTCGTTTCTCAGCTGTGGGAGCAGGGCTCTGAGAGCCAAAGCGACCGCTTTCATTTCCAGACAGTTTATGTGTAGGCGCTTCTCCGGGTTTGACCAAAAGCCGGAGACAGGCCTGCCCTCGTAAAGGGCCCCCCAACCTATTTTGGAGGCATCTGTCGTTATCATCTTTCTCCTTGTGTTCACACCCAGACTCACGCCTGACTGGTACCAGTCGGCGGCTTTCCAGTGCGTCAGGGCTTTTATACAGCCGTGGTTCGCTCTGATTAAAAGGTGGCCCGAACGCCACGCGTGAGTAGGGACGCGGCTCTTGAGCCAGCGTTGGAGAGGGCGCATATGCAACAATCCTAGCTGGAGTACGGCTGATGCTGAGGCCATGAGACCGAGCATCCTCTGAAACCGCTTGACGGGGGCGAGCGCGCCCGCCCTGAATGATGTTGCAAGGCGCCGGATGGTGAGCGCGCGCTCTGATGAGAGACGCGCTGTCATTTGCATCGAGTCTAGAACTATTCCCAGGAAAGAAATCCTCTGGCTGGGAGATAGTATGCTTTTTGCAAAATTGATTCTTAGACCCAGGCATTCTAAATGGCTGATAATCCAAGATCTGTGTGTTATTAACTGACTCTCTGATTGTGCTAGAATCAGCCAATCGTCGAGATAATTCAGTATTCGCACTCCCCTTCGCCTTAGGGGGGAAAGTGCTGCATCCATACATTTCGTGAATGTACGGGGAGCCAGGGACAGGCCGAACGGAAGTACTGTGTACTGGTACAACTGTCCCTCGAAAGCGAATCTCAGAAACGGCCTGTGATGAGGCGCTATTGGAATGTGAAAGTAAGCATCTTTCAGATCCACTGAGAGAAACCAATCTCCTGGGCGTACTTGCGCGAGGATATGCTTGGTTGTTAACATTCTGAACGAGCGAATCATTAGTGCTTTGTTCAGGTGTCTGAGATCTAGGATGGGGCGGAGACCGCCATCCTTTTTCGGGACGAGAAAATAGCGGCTGTAAAAACCTGCCTCGCTCAGAGAGGGGGGAACAGTTTCCACAGCGCCCTTTTCTATTAGTTTGCGCACCTCGGTGCGTAGAACATGTGAGCACTCTTTTCTCACTTTCGTCTCGACCACAGTCGTAAAACGTGGTGGTCTGCGAGCGAACTGGAGCGAGTATCCGTGCTTTACTATATTCAATACCCATTTCGGCATATCTGGAATATTTTCCCATGCCGCTGCGTGTACAGATATGGGCTGAATACAGGCTAGGGGCGGGCCGCTGTGACGCAGGGACCCGGCCAGCGAATCGCCTGAGCTCATAGCTCTCAGAGGCGCGGGCGCGCGCTGAGCAGCTGAGTGAATGGGTCACTTTTATAATGTTTCCCGCTTTTACTGGGGATGAATTTATAACTGTGTGAACAGTGCTTGTGTGTAGTGGTGTGTACATGACCGTAGGCACGTGATCTACATTCATGGGGTGCGCAGCTTGAGCTGGGAATGAATTTGGCACTGTTTTGACAGTATCTGGGAATGCACACCTTGTGGACATGTGAACCCTTAGTGACACAGGCAGAAAAAGACTCTTTTTGTGTTTTCTGTGCGTCGCCGTAAAAACGGCGTTTGTTTGCAGGTGAGCGAGCTCTGTGACTGGCCCATTGACTGCTGTATGAACATATCCAGCCGCCTGTAAGGGGACTGGGTAATGCTTGAGCTTTTGCAGAGAGAGTGGTCCGGCTTTTGCGAGACACGCACTCTCTCTTTTCATTCTTGTGGCTAGGACGGCTTTCGAGGCTCGGGGTTCAGCACAATCTTGGGCCGAGGACCCCGTCGCTCAGAAGGCGTCTTGCAGTTGTGAGAGCGCGAGCGGCGTCGAGCGTCAGCCTGAGGCGCGGGCTGAGAGGCGGTGGGGGCTGTTCTAGCCCGCTGCGGCTGCGGCGGCCTCTGTCTGCTCTGCGATGAGCTGGAGCGCTTGGGCAGGAAATGCCGCATAGCTTGTGAAGCATTCTGGGCCTCAGTGAAGCGTTCGGCGAAACCCTTAACCGGCGGTCCAAACAGCCCGCTGGTGGAGATAGGCGCGTCGAGAAATGGCGCCTTATCCGCGTCCTTCATCTCAGTCAGAGTCAACCACAGATGGCGCTCGAGAACAGTCAAATTAGCCATGGCACGGCCGATAGACTGGGCGGTGGCCTTCGTGGCTCGCAGGGCTATGTCAGTCGCGCTGCGTAGGTCCTTAAAGGCTTCGGGTTCGGGGCCAGACTCGTCCATAGAGCGGAGAAGCTTGGCTTGGAACACTTGAAGTACCGCCATAGAGTGAAGCGCTGATGCAGCTTGGCCGGCGGCGGCGTAGGCGCGACCGGCGAGAGCTGAAGTAGTGCGGCAGGGCTTCGAGGGGTGGGAAGCTTTGGCTTTCCATCCGGTGGTGGAGGGCGGGCAGAGATGATTGGCCACGGCCTCCTCGAGGGGCGGTGTTCCCTCGTAGCCTCTTTCCTTCGCGCCGTCCACAGAGGAGAGCGAGGAAGAAAAAGAAGGCTTTAGGCGCGCAGAGTGGGGGGCTTTCCACGACTTGGTGAGTTCGTCGTGAACTTCCGGGAAGAAGGGAGAAGGCCTTTGCCGAGGGGCCTGCTGGCGCCCCTGCAGAAACCACTCATCCAGTCGGCTCCGGGTTGGTTCTTCGGGAGAAGACCAATCGAGCCCGAGGTCTTCCACGGCCTTAGAGAGAACGCGGATAATCTCGCTATCCATGGTGGAGCCCCCGCTCGCGCTAGCTAGCGTCGACGGGGCGGGGACGAGAGTGGAGCCCGGCCAGTCGTCCGATGCAGCGTCGATTGACAAGCTGTCATCCATTCCCCCGTCGTCCTCGGACGCGCCGAAAGTCACAAGGCCCACCGCTCTGCTAGAGGGGTGTGGGTCCGGCTGGGTGAACTGAACCGGCGGTGGGGAAGGCAAGAGCGGCGGTGAAGCACGCGGAGACTGGCTCGGCGTGACGTCACTGAGCTCAGGTTCAGGAAGCCTCTGTGAGCGGCGCTTTTTCTTAGTGCGCGGCTCGAACAGAGGGATGGCGGCGATGGGCTCGCTCACGGCGAAAGCGGCGAGGCGAGCCCGCAGTGCGGAGAGACCCAGGTCGTCACATTCGGGGCATCCGCCCTTGGTCAAAGCAGCTTCTGAGTGGTCCCGGCCCAGGCAGCGAGCGCAGATGATGTGACGATCCCCGTCCGGGAGAAGGTCTCTGCACGACGCGCAGGAAGGCATTTGAAACAACGCCTTGGAAAATTTGCTCTTTTACAAGTGTCGCAGAGCGAACAGATGTAAATACTTGCGTGAGCAGTACGCCGGATGGCTCAGTAGGATCGCGTTAGAAGGCGGCTGAAGGTGCCGACGTCCTCGTAGCAAATCCCGCTGGTATGCTTTTCGACGGCGAAGCTTCAATAATCCGGAGGATCCAGCGAAGAAGGTGTTCGCTGAAGGAGATTAAATCTAAAGAACTCTCATGACGGGGCGCCCAATATATAGCTCTTGGCCACGCCCATCTTGGCGGGCTTGGCGCCCATCTTGGCGTCAGAGCCCGCGCGCGGGCGCGAAGCGCGCTCATTGGTCGCGCATTCAGAGTCGCCCCGTCATTGGTTCGAGCAAGTTGCCGCAGCACAGCCAATGACCGAGCTGCCTTCGTTCATTGCTGTCAGCTGTGCAGCTGCAATGCGTTTTACATAAAGACTTCAATATTCTCGAGAAAAGGAGTTTTCCCATAGCGTAAGCTACTTACGCAATAGGAGAGACCTCTCGAAAGGGAACCACAGATCACATGCACTGTATAGATCAAATAAACAAATTCGCAAAAATCAAACCTTTCATTGAAGTAAAAAGAATTTAAAATGGGGGGAAAATCACATTATGAAATAAATGTTTTTTCTCCAAAACACATTGGCCACAGTTATTGGCACTCTTTTATTAAATACTTTCTGCAACCTCATTTTGCCAATATAACAGCTCTGAGTTTTCTCCTATAATGCCTGATGAGTTTGGAGAACACCTGACAGGAGATCAGAGACCATTCCTCTCCAGATCCTGCAGATTCCCATATCGATGTTGGTGCTGCTTCTCTTCGATTCACCCCACTTAATTTTGTGCTCAGTGACACATTTTTGTGTTGATTTTGATGTTTGTTTTGGATCATTGTCCTGATGGAAGATCCAACCACGTGCCATTATAAGATTTTTATCAGAGACCGTCAGATTTTGATTTTTTATGTTGATATTTACTAGAATCCATGACACCATGTATCTGAAAAAGATGTCCAGGACCTCCAGCAAAAAAAATAGGCCCACGACATTAAAGATCCAGCACTATATTTCACCGTTGACATGGGGTACATTTTATCACTGTTTGCTCTAAATCCATCTGGTGGGTTTGCTGGCAAAAAAAGCTCTTTTTAGTTTCATCTGACCATAGTGGTCATCACCCTGTGGTCTGTGTGGGTCAATGCCCCAGTATAGTGACGGGGACACTATACTGTCAAAGAGCACCGTCCTTCGGATGAGATGTTAAACAGAGGTCCTGACTCTCTGTGGCCAAATTTTCCAATTGGCCTCTATCCATCATGGCCTCCTGATCATCCCCATATGCTGATTGGCTTGATCACTCTGTCTACTCTCCACCAATAAGCTGGTGTGTTCTGGCACAATATGGCTGCCGTCGCATCATCCAGGTGGTGCTGCACATTGGTGGTGGTTGAGGAGATTCCCCCTTCCATATGTAAAAGCGCTTTGAGTACCTAGAAAAGTGCTATATAAATGTAACATTATTATTATTGTTATTATTATTAGGACGATATAAACATATGTCCTCTTCCAGACAGATTTGCAACATCTTTAGTTGATTGGAACTTCTTAATTATTGCACTGATTGTGGAAAATGGGATTTTCAATGCTTTAGCAATTTTCTTAGAGTCACTTTCTATTTTGTGAAGCTCAACAATTTTGGGAATTTGGGCTTTGCATTTCCTCATATTTATACTGCTGTGCAACAGGAAGTCATGGCTGGAAAATTTCATGATCCTAGTCACCCTGGTGGGCTAAAATATATATATATATATATATATATATATTAATGGGAATATACTTCAGAGATATTTTACTGCATTTACTGCATTATTTCATAATGTGAGTTTCCCCCCACTTTCCAATTGTTTTACTTCAATGAAAGATCAAAAGGATAAACAAAGCAGATTTATTTTTTACAGCCATCTTTGATCATATTTACCAGGGGTGCCAATAATTCTGACCACAACTGTGTGTATATATGTATATATATATAGGAGGCAGATAAATATAAATGGTGAAAAATGTAAAAAACTAAAATAACTTGGAGTACCATGTAAATATAGTCTACTTTATGGGTCATAAAGTAAAGTGCCATAGTATTAGCAAAGTCTGATGCATCACTGTATACCATCACAGTACTTTCTATGATGTTTGTAATAAAATTAAAATAGTTTTTATTATTTAGTCGGGTGAATTAAGGGTGATTGAGACATATGGTCAGTATAACATACTGTTTCAATAATAAAGTTGAACAGAAATAAACATGGACTCCTAAGAAACAGAAAAGGAAATTTTGCATATGGAATTATATCAAAGTATGAATTAACTTGTGTACTAAATATGCTTACACTAAAGCCTAAATAAATGATAAGATATGCTGTCCCAATCAACCAAATGTTACCAAAAGAAAAAGAGGTTTGGGCTTGTTTAAATGAAAAGGTAACATCTTATTACAGAAATATTATTACATCAGTATTACAGAAATGTATCATGTGTTTGGCTTTTTAAGGCGACAATTCAAAAACTGTTCCAATCACCCTTCATTCAACCTATGAATCTAAAACATTTATTCCGATATAATATAGTAAATTAGTGTTACAGTGATAAACATAGAAAACATTTGTAAGGATGAGAAAAACTACTTACTATGGTACAGTGATGGTAGTAGGTCAACCATGTATTTTGATAAATGTCTTCACTATGATGCTAAATGGTTACCGTATTACTTCCATAATATGAAATCGAAACATTTCTGTTGCAAATTCCAAATCTTAGTTTGTTCCCGTTGGTTCCGCTTTCTAGCACCACAGGGAAAGTTGAGTGTGATGCGTTGTATTTACAGGCTGCAAGCTTTCAGCATAGCGGCAGCAAATAGACTTAATTACACCCTGTGCGCTTCAGAAACTCTCTTATCTCAGCTCTGCAAGTCACTACCTAGCCAGCTCTTAATTACAACTCACTAAACCTTTCCATCGTTCATATCCGACTGCCGGCAAACCCTTGGCTGCGTACTCTGGAAGCGCTCAGGGCAGCGAGCGGTATTTGTTGTTCGTTCTAGTCTTTTTAGGAAGTGAAATATTAAATTGGTCTCCCGGAAGCGCTTTTGGGTTCATTAAAGTGGTGAGTGAGTTAAGAATTCGAGTGACGAGGGCGTCTTAGATTTGCATGTGTTTGTGATCGCACAAGTGCCGGTGTCTGCAGGTCTTCAGCTAACTTCAGGAGTAGACCCAGAGAATAAAACTTCTTAACCTCGCATTGTTACAAAAACAGATGCTGTTGAAGTATTTTCATCATTATTACATATTCTGGTCTTTAGCGACCAGGATCTATATCTAACATGGATGGATCTTTGCCTCTCGCGATAATATAAAACTCTCCTAAGTAACAATTACAGAAGAATAAAATAAAGCATATGTTGTTACATTTTGGAACTTGGAAGGGTTCAGTTTGAGCAGATGTTTTATACCATCATCGCTGTCCTTGTGATGCTCATTTCCCAGTGCATTCAGCATCTGACTCATATTCCCGATCTCAAACATATTCTCAAAACTATCATTTTCAACATCTTCAACATCAATATTTTGATCACTGACAGCTTCTTCTCCAGATCCACCATCAAGTGACAGTGACACTTATATTTGATTGCATTCAGAACTTGCTCTGCAGTAAATCACTGAGCCATTTCAAGTTTTGCTGATGATACTTCCTATTCGTTTGTTTTCTGCCTATGGGTGAAACGTCACTTCATCATTGTGTTTCAGACATTAAATGAATTAAAGGTGAATTGCACTTATACATTCATCAAAGATTACATTTTTGTTGTGCAGAACAATTACACTGTTACACGGCTCGGGTCGTTAGTAACCCTATACAATTTTTATTTAAATAAAAAAGGAATGGGAAAACAGGCATTCTTTTATAATTTTATTATTTTTTACTTGTTATATTATAATGAATTGATTGAGGAATACTAAGAAGGTTGATGTTTAACTTTAAAGAAGAGGGTAGTGAATGATGTCCCAGGTCACTAAAGACCCGAAGCATGTGTTTAAGGGTTACAATATGGCCTTTTTTATTACATAAAGCTATTGTATAGTTTAAAAGACTTGCAATATAGTGCACACGTTTTATACTTGTCCTTTTTGCAGCTTGTTGTATGGATAAAAGTTGGCTGAAGGTTCTTCAATCAATAATTTTTTGTGTTCCACAGAACAAATAACAGCATGTATGTTCAGGATGAGTAACTAATAATAAAACAAACAGTAAAAGTGATTCATTGTCCATTTTAAAACTGGCCAAACATGATAACGTGTTTTTGTTTTCATAATCCAGTGCCGCACAGCGATGCAAAATGGCGTGCAGAGTTAACACAGCAGAGTTTTTGCGCTTGTGCATCAGGAGGATGTAGAGAACAACAAACAGATGTGGAGGGAGAGAACGAGAGCAGAGGTGTGGAGATGAGCTGCGCTCCAGATCATGAGAGACTCGGGGAGAGAAGCAAAATAAAACTGCTGTAGTGAGCTTTTTCTTTGTCAAGGTCAATGTCTCAGTGTAAGCATGAGGCTCTTTCCCATTATGTGTGATTGTGTGTGTGTTTGTGTGTGACTGAAAATAAAAGAAACCCCTTTGCTACCTGAAAGCACAACATAGGCTTTGTTAAAGGACTTATGAGATCCATAACAGCACTCTTCTGCATTGTGCAGGTGGAGACGTTTATAATCAAGCTAATATAGAGGTCCTCCCTGCTGAAAAGACCACCATATGTTGTGTTCGGGACACTGGTGGTGCGCTGGTTTGCCCCCACCTGGCTGCTTCAACAGCTTATGCAGCAAGATTTTGGTCAAGAAACTTCACGAGAAAGCTGCTTTAACTAGTTTGAGGTCTGTGTTCCATCTGTGTATATTAATTACCGACAATGCATTGTGCAGCGCTCATTTGATTGGACTGCTAAAATTTAGTCAATATGAAATGGAACATGTAATCATCTTTTTTTCCCTATTGTGATGTATATCTAAATGAAACAGCTACTTGAACGAGAATAAATATGGGGCGGGACTTGATTTTGTCTATTGGGAATTGATTGGATGGTTGAATGGTAGTGGTTTGCTATTGGCCGATCTCAAGTGAATGACAGGTTGATCCCGTCTTCACACCAGTAAACACATCATCAGAAAAGAGAAGAGATGTCGCCGCAAGAGGAAAGGGAAGTTATTTTGATTAAAGATTATGAGGGCACATGAATTAAAAAATATATTAATGTACAAGGATAAATCATTTATAATAAATATTGAAAAAAAACATAAAAAACTGTAAATTTTGATATCATACCTTATTTGTTAGATAAAATTTGATTAATGCAAGACAACAATTGTAATTTCTGCAATCATATCTGCACTCAAAAAACATGTATTATTAACAATTTGCATCTGTTTGATTTTATTTACATAATCATATTTTCAAAATGCATTTATTCAGATGCTTAGAATCCGCATAAACCAGTTAATTGCAAAAACAATTACATTTATTATGTTGAAAAGTATGAACATGGTTAAAATATGGATAGCTGTGGAACACATAATGTTCAGTTCATTAAAATCGATTAAAAACAAAATCGATTTATTGATGATAAATTAACCTGGTTACTATGCATTTAAAACACATTAAGTTAGCACTATTACAAAAATCCAACCCGTTTCATTCATGTATGTCTGACAAATAGGCATATGTACATTAAGTTTGTAAGTTTATATTAACTGTATAATACAAATGAATGGAAATTTGATATGCCCTTCAAATACAGAAATCTTACAGAATGTTTTTTGAGTGCATCTGGAAGACCAACACTAACACTATAATGTGATGTGAAAAATATAAATCTTCTAACTAACCTTCCTGTAGCTCAAACAGTAGAACATATTGCAAAGAAAAGCCAAGTTCATGGGTTCGATTTCCAGGGAATGCACTAATTTAATAAAAATGCATGGTCCACTTTATTTTGATAGTCCACTTTAGACATTCTACTAACTATAAGTAACTTTGCAACGACATGTCAACTAACTGTCATTAAAGCATTAGTAGACTGTACTGTTAGGTTATGGTGTTAGGGTTCGGGTTAGTAGAATAAGTTGACTTGTAGTTGCCAAGTTACTTATAGTCAGTAGAATATCTGTTAGGGGAGCATCAAAATAAAGTGTTAGCAGATATTAAGCAGACAGTCTACTAAAACTCTAATGAGAGTTAGTTGACATGTAACTGCAAAGTTACTTATAGTTAGTAGAATGTCTAAAATGGACTATCGAAATAAAGTGTTACCAAATGCATAGCTTCAATGCAACACATGTCGCACTGGAGCAAAGTGCCAATTGCATGAATGTAAAATACTCCAAAGTAACATTGGGACATTCTTTAAAACAGATTGCAGAAGACCAGTGGACAACAAATAGATGATGCTCCAGCTGATATTAGTGTTTGGGAGGCATTGGTTGGTTAAAGGTCAGGTCTAAACCTGTCGTCTGGAGCAATAGCAGTCTGAACCCAGCCTCCAAAGGTCATGATAAGCAGTACAAAGCAGTCAGACACCTCATATTTCCCCCAGCCATGAAACACGGGTGATTCTGCCCACTCACGTATGCTGTGTAAATGTCAACTCATGATATATGCATGTAGTATTGATGTTGACATGAACTCTTAGCATGTACACACAAAGCAGAGGCAGACAGATGCTATTTGTTTTGTCAGCCTTTGCACATAGCAGGCTTGAGAACAATTCTGAATTATAAGATGAACATTATGGATATTTCTTGCACATGTAAACCTACGGTATTTGTCAATAAAGGTGATTCTGATAAAGATGTGGCTCCAATCACTATGAGCTGAAAATTGTATTGAATTGGCCCCAGAAAGAGTAAAGACCTGAAAGAGAGAAAGAGACATCCTCACAACACAATCATTCTGACTAATTATGAAAAATACTTTTAATGGAATGAAGTGGCATCTATAGAAGACTTTTTACCTTCAAGTAAATAAAAATGAAAAGATAAAAGGGATTTTATATATATAAAATCACTTTTGGTACTTTTTATCAAAATAAACTGTGAGTGATTTTAGCAAGCGCTCAGCTAAATTAAAGCTACACCTCCGTACCCACGACCTTCATTCTCCTTGCGGTGTTTACAGAGGATTTAATGACTAATGATCCAAAAACAAGTTGACTATAAATAATATATAAATAAAAACCAGTGGTACGCTGTTCGAGTGTGTGCATCACTGTGTGTGGATCAACAAAAGTTTTTTAAAACGCACCGCTTGAGACATTGTAAATTGGTTTTAATAAATAATATTTTAATATTAATTATAATATAAATATAGCATTGGTTGCTGGCTGATAGTCCCATGTGCAAGGTAAATTGATGCTCTCTGTGCCTTAAGCTCGGAAAGTGTGTAAACATCGACTGAAAAATTAATTTCCATTGGACTAAACAGAGGAGATTTTGCCTTCTCATTTCAGAAGACGCTGCCTGCCACATACACACTCTCTTTCTCTCTCCCGTTCTCATTTCGCCTCCTCTCAGCGGCGGATTCCAGCGGATAGAGAAGGGCAGCCGGGGTGAGAGGGTGAGCTTGGTGTCTCAATGTATCTGCGAGTGGAGTTGATATACAGGTTGTGACCTTTGAAAATCTCATCTCAGATCTTATTCCTCAACACCTGCACCTCATCTCTCCCTCTCTCGGTCTGTCTCCTTCTCTCTCTCCCCTCAAATGAGATGAGACAGATGAGAAACATATTGGACTTTCGCTCTGCCAAATCCGAGCTGCCAAACCGCAGAGTTTTGCAGTGATACAACGCTGGCTTCCTGTTTATCATTCAAGACATCCATGTCATTTAGATGTGTGCCAATTCCTCTGCGCGATCACGCTAAGCTGAGGCTGCCATCTCCTCCGCACAGTTGGATGTTCTCTGAAACACTAAATTACATTCATGGAACACCTGAGCAAACGTCGGCTTGTGCTCCCCAGTGGCCGTATTCAAATAAGATCCAATTTTATCCTCACGCCGACGCCGGACTCGAATAGACCTGCGAGCTCAAGGGTCACGTACACAAAACACATTCCTGAATACACTCAACCTCATCTCCAATCTTTCTTTTTGTCTAGCACAACTCCTGTTGGACGGTGTGATTGGCATCTTTTCATCTGTATTGTTTTCTCGGTTGTTGTTTTGCTTCTCCCAAAGTAAAGAAACAGCATTCCCTCACGATAAATCCAAGCCGCGCGCCATCAAACGACGTGGTAAAAATATTCATCTCATTTAAATAGACTCATTCATATGCATGAGATATGCATCCCCGCCACCTGGCCAAAGGACCGCACCTGGACACAATAGAACACATTCACAATCATTATTAGTGTATTATTAAGGAATAAATGATATCTAGACCTTTGCTGCATCCCAATTTATCCTACAAGGTTTAAAGGATAGAAATAAGGCATCCCAAATCATAGTATGGTGAAAATAGCATGCCAAGAATTTCCATGCACACCCATGCATGTTCTTTTTTTTTTGCCTAAAATTACCCATAACCTCCTGCTCTACAGACGAGGAGGCGTTTGTGAAAAATATTTGAGTTATAAGAAAAATATACATATTAAAGGGATGATAGCTCACCCAAAATTTCTGTCATAATTTCCTCGCTATTAATATCACTTCAAGAAGCAACCCTTTCGTCTCTCTCTTGAAACCAAAACGGAAGTGACTTAAACAGCAATTCATCAACTGGGCCGCTAGAGACAGGCTGCAAAAGAGAGTCAATCCCATAGACCCCCCATGTTAATATGACCAACTTTATAGCATAACATTTTTTTTACAGCCTAGTACAAAAAGTGGTTTTGGTCTATATAGCTAATTTTGCCCTTCATGACAACTGTGAGGGGGTGAATTTTTTATAACTCATCCGTTTAAATGTTATTAAGCCTTAAAGTTCTGCATAATTAAGGGTGTGGCCACTGGAGTGACAGGTGGATTGCCGCTGCTGTCACTACTAGACGTTTATCTGCTGTCTGTTAGCCGTCACGTCATCTAAGCTAATCCTGCCTCTTTGCCCATTTTCGGTTATCCGGGAGTAACGCACGGTGTCGCGCTGCCAAGATGGCGACGGCCAGTTCCGCCCACTTTGGGTTCAAAAATGTTCTTCAGCAACCTATGGGTGACGTCACGGACAATGCGTCCATATTTTGGTACAGTCTATGTGTCACTCCAAACCTGTATGACTTACTTTCTTCTGGTTAATACAAAAGAAGACGCTATTTTTATGTTAGTATGTTCAAATACACAACAATGCATATTTACTCAAAAGTATGTACTTTCCCATCATCAGCGAAGTACAAGGAGTGCCATCCAAAATCTGAGACCACTACGATTTGCTTTTGATTGATTGATTGATTGGTTGGTTGATTGATTGATTGGTTGATTGATTGATTGATTGATTGATGGATTGATGGATTGATGGATGGATGGATGGATGGATGGATGGATGGATGGATGGATGGATTGATGGATGGATGGATGGATGGATGGATGGATTGATTGATTGATTGATTGATCATCGTGAAAAGAGGGGGGAAAATGCAACATATGATTTAACATTACATTTTCACTCCAATCTCAGGGCAAGAATTAAAATGAAAAGGCAAACGTGTCACTATAAAATTCGAATCACTTTACTTTTTCATTTTCAACTTTGCGGACAATAGGAGACCAAAAACATTGTGAAACAAACCTGCTGAATACAACACCAAACAATAACTAAGCTTCCAGGCATTTCAGGTGAACGCTGAAGATTTTTAAGCACTTATAGCATGTTACATCCACAGAGCCGGTACAACGGCGACGTGATTGATAAGGTGTTTCTTTCCCAGCCCCTCTCGGCTCTCGCGCTGGAAGCTTAATGCTTTCTTCAGTGGGTTATGAGGCTCTTAGCTGCACCAACATGAAAAGGGGCTCATGGGGGACTCAAAGCTGGAGTATCTGAGACAGGTTTTAGCTTCAGGCGGGATGAGTCTTAGAGAGCTCTCCACCAGGACTTTCATGTTTCGCCCGCCGCTACATACAACCCTCTGTTTTAGACTGCGGGGAGTGATTGTCTGTCTCACAATCGTGAGTGCTATAAACGTATTCGCAGGGCACCAAAAGCTGACCCCTCATTTCAGGTCACTTTTGACCGTCTTTGTTGCAGGCAGGGGAGTTTTTCTTTCATAATCTAAATGGATTCTTCAAAAAAGCTGCTTCTTGTTTAAAAGCACTAACCCTTTTGCAGACGATCGAGAGTGCCTGAGAATAACAATGACTGTGTGTTTGTGTGTGTGTGCAGGTGAACATAGATGTGCTTTTGTGTGTGTGTGTTGTGTGCATTTGAGCCCTTCGACCCTGGTTTCTGTGGCAACAGCATCAATAAGACTGCCGTGGAGCTCGGCTCACTCCTAGGCGTCTCGCCTCTCAGCAGTATTGTGTACCTGCATTCCCACCTCAGGGTCCGTATATACTCATGCACACACACACACACACACACACACACACACACACACACACACACACACACACACACACTCTGTTTTTTCCCACTGGGAAAAATTTATTCTCTCATCAGCTTCCTGTGCTGTGACTTCAGGTTTGACCTCAGCAGATGGGCTCTGTCTGTAATGTATGTCATTGAAAGTGTGAGATTTGGAGGCATGCTGAGAAAGAACCGTGATGATAAACGGCACCGTTTTATCTTCATTCATCTAATGGGGAATTATTTCGTACAACAAATACTTGACATTTACGGATATACTTACAGATCAAAAAGGTGTTGACAGATAGTGTCATAGATCTTTGAACCAGTGATGATTTCAGGACACGTTATGATATCGCACACTGCAATTTCTGTGTAATCCAATCACTGTACAAGATTTAACTTAACTTACCTTAACTTTTTAAGTCAGTTTAATGTAATTTAATTTGAAATTGCTTAAATAGCCAAGTTGATTGTACTTAATTTAAGGCAGTATTTTTTTTTTACAGTGCACTATACAAATGGATTAATTAAATTAACGGAGTTAATAAATTCCATCATTATTTACTCACCCTCATGTGGTTCCAAACACGTTTTCTCTTTCTTTTGCAGAAGAAGACAACAGATTCTAGACAGAATGTTCTAGCAATGAAAGCAACGATGATGTAGGCTGTTGACAAAAATGTTGACAAAAAACACTGTAAGAAGTTTACATGACTCATGTTATATATATTCAGTCATATAATACTTTTATGTGATGAAAAATAATAAATCCAAGTAATTTTCTGCCTGTTGCACATAAAATAATCAATGATCATCTGAAAAAGAAAACCAGATGAGCCATTTCATTACTGAACTGTCCACAAAGGATGTTGAAATATATTCAATATATTCAAAAATGTAAAATATAATTAAATCATTTAATTTTCATTTAAATTTTCACACATTGTGAACAGCAAAATTAACTAAATAAAATGCAATTTTATTTTCACTAACAATCCAGGGGGAAACCGCAAATGAACTGATTTTGGTACTTTGCGGGCACTTTTCAATACTGCTTTGATTTTCATTTTGTTATATAAATAATTTATTCAAGATTTTTAGAAATGCCTTCCATACAACGTAGTGTTGTGCTCATGTATAACAGCATGCAAGGTTTACACTGCGAAAACTTCCTTAATATTGATTATTTTGTTCGTTTAATTATGGGTTCTGTATTTAGACTGTAGGTCAAATGAGTCTTGGCAACCCGCTACCACCTTTAATTAGTTTTCTTGGGAAAATCCTTCACAGTTGCAGCTTTGAAAAAAAAATCTCCTGTGTCTTACTTTCACCTAAGCATGGCTTACCAAAGCTTCTCCAAAAATATAACACAAAAATCACCCTTTTTTTTGGTTTCATGTTTCATTTGCATGTATAGTGTGTGTTTGAGGCAGAAAGAAAGAGATTTTTCCCATTTGAAAAGTTATTTCCATACCAAAGAGCTCTTCTGTTTGAGAACATAATGAAACATCACAGGAGGACAGCATGAATGCAGCAGCCAACTTGCAAATGAATTAAATCATCTAGAACCCTGCAGGCAAACCGGAGAGGAAGAGGCCCGTGTCACTGTCTTCACAGCTGTACAATTCCATATCCTCTCCAATTAAGACGTCTGTCCCCATTGGCTAAGAAAACCTGTTAACCAAATATAAATCAAAGCGATTAGTCACCACAGTGCATTTATTGTGTTGCAACATTGATTTCATATAGAATGACTGGCCTTCTGGATGTGTCTATTCAATATGGTTGTTTATTTGTATAAGCAGCTTGAAATTCACAGAAATTGTCTAGTAAATAAATATTGATATTTTAGAAAAATAAACAGACTGGAAATTTTATAGCATTGCATTGTCAAAGTGACAAATTGAAGTGAAATGTGATATGGAAGTAATGGCAGAATGGAAGATTTTCAAAATTACGATTAACCCTTGTTGCATGAATGTTTCGCCAATCATTATTACATATGGTGGTCTTTAGCGACCCGGATCTATATCTAACACTGATGGATCTCTACCTGTCGCGATAATATAAACTCTCCTGATATTGGAGAAACAATTACAGAAGAATAAAATAAAGCATATTTTGTAACCTTTTGTAGCTTGGAAGGGTTCAGTTTGAGCAGAAGTTTTATACCATCATCGCTGTCCTTATCAGAGCTCATTTCCAAGTGCATTCAGCATCTGGCTCATATTCCCGATCTCAAAGATGTACTCAAAACTATAATTTTTAACATCTTCAGAATCAATATTTTGATCACTGACAGCTTCTTCACCAGATCCATCATCAAGTGACAGTGACTCTAATTTTTGATTGTGTTCAGTACTTGCTCTACAGTAAATCACTGAGCCATTTCAAGTTTTGCTGATGATTCTTCCTATTCTTTTGTTTTCTGCCTGCGGTAACTATGAGTGAAACGTCACTTCATCAATTGTATGAAGAATTAAATCTTTTGTAATTGTATTATTTTTTCCTTGTTATACTGTTAAATGAATTGATTGAGGAATACTAAGAAGGTTGATGTCAAACTTAAAAAAAAAAACATTTTGAGGAGGAGGGTAGTGAATGACGTCCCAGGTCACTAAAGACCTGAGGTATGCGTTTAAGGGTTAACGAATTAAATAGCTTCGGAAAATAGCACATGAGTCATATGGACTTTGTTTACATTTTTAAAGTTAGATTACCCTAGTAGCCATTCACGTCTGTTGTACAGAAAATAAAAAAATGCAGTTGGGTTATTCTACTAACCATCACTTTTTTGTCTTAAATGAGAAAAGAAAAACCATTCAGTTTTGGAATTGTAATCTTTGGGTGAATTATTAATTGAATCTGCTTTGCTAAGGACTCGAATGTTCTTTTAGTTTAAGTCTAGACTTGCTGCAGCATTATGTAGCTGTCATCAGTCATGTGAAGGTCGGAAAACTGCACCATTGAGATCCATCTAAACTTTGGAAAAGATCTCAGTGCGGTCTGAACTACTGATGGATTTCAGATCAGTTATTAGTTCGTGTCTTTCCTCTTCAATCACCCAAACCACAAACGACCAGCTGCCCGAGGCTACGAATGACTCATCGTGTGCCGGCCTGCGTGAGAGTTCCTCTTGTCAGGAAGAGTCTTTTAATCCTCTGTCCCATGGCCCATCCGCTCCTCTCGTCGACTGAGGTTCAGAGGTTTACTTGACACTGCAGAGTCTGTGTTTCCGATCGCAAAAGTCATATGAGAGAAAGAGAGAACATAAGGGGAAAAAGTGGGTAAATTTAAAAACACTGGACTAATACATATTTCATCGCTGTTGATTGTTCCAATAGCTCTGAAAAGGTTCAACATTTTTAAGAGGCAGAAATGTCATTTAATAACACATCTGCATAAAATAAACTCGATTTGCAATTCCTGAAGGAAATACCTATACCAAAGAAATGTTACGGTTTTACCTAAACTGAGGTTTAAGGCTTTGGTTCTGTGATACATTTTGAATGCTGAACATTCTATCAAATGTAAGTTTAAATGTAGCAATGAAAATTCTATCATTATTATACTCACCCTCATGTCATTCCAAACCTGTATGTTTCCATTTTTCTGTCGGAGAAATGAAAAAAAAAATGGAAAAAAAAATGGCATTACATGTTGATTAATCTGTTAAGATCCAAAAAGGTCACAAAAACATCATAAAAGTAGTCCATTTAGGTCTTGCGCACCACATTTTCGAATTGTAATACTTAAGAGTTTTAGAATAAACCCAAACCGGAATGTTTGAGGATTATCACATGCAAAGACTGTAATGATTGTGTTTCTTTGAGCTTTCAATTTGTCCTTTCTATCCGTCTCCTGGCAGGCATTCAACGGAACTCAATTCTGAGATAATTCACAGCATGCATGAGGCATTTGCAAAGAAATCATCTGAATTAATTACACTCACTTACTGTTTAGATCAAGACAATTCTTAACAAAAATCTTGAGAAACAGATGTGGTTTTAAACACCAACAAAATATGTCAGTGAAGTCACACAACAGGTATCTGATTGTAGTGTATTCAATAACTATACTATACTTAAAATGAACGTATTTTTCTTATTTTAGCATGCACAATTTGATCATTTGGAACCAATTCTATTTTTATTCTTATTAGCATAACATTCTCATTTGAATCAGTTCCGCGATATGGGTCAAATACAGATTGTTACCTCCGCGTGTCTTGAGTTATGCTGAGATCTGCATTAAATAAATTGAGGCCCTATTATTTTTCCAATTAGGTTTTAGGCAAACGTGATTAAAAGATAAGTGCAAAAACGCTGACGTTCCCCTCCAGTAGACTGGAGCGCATCACTCCGCCTGAGGCGAAACCTTTGTACAAATAACAAAGGTTTGAAACCTCCGAGCCAAATAACATTCATTTGAATGGAAGGAATGCTTTCCGGCTCAATATATCAACATTTTGCCAGTATAACAGACTATTTGTAAAAAGCTGGTTTTAAAAAAGCACAAATCTGGCAGGTTAAAGAGAAAGCTGATAATTAAACTATATTTTTACATTTTCTGGGAAAAAAAGAAAAAGAAAACTGATGCAACTCACCGCCATGATGCTAAGATGCGACCCTGGAGTCGGCATTTAGATATGGTGGAAACTGAAATAAGAAAAGAAAATTTGCCGTGGTAAATAGGATTTTGCCATTTTAATCTACACAAGTTAAATAAAACAAAGATTATTGGAGTAGGCTTACAAGAAAATACTATTTCAGTCAATGTGTTATTTGCCATTTTTGGACTTGTTTGTGAAATTTACTAGCAACGTCTGAGTGAAAAAATTTTCACACTAAATCCTACACCAAATTGATATGTGCACAAAACACTTTTAATGCTTAGTCAATTTCAAAATAGACAATAATCAATTAGACAAAGTTCTCACAGTGCCACATTTGTGAATGAAAACCTCTCTTATCTCATTAATTGGCCTCGCCTGGCTTCCTGAACTGCAATACTTTGAGCGCAAAGTCGTTTAGTTTGTTCCTCTGTGTTTCTGTGGTCCCCGAACACACTTTAATTGAAATTGTCCCCCATTGTTCACGCCGACAGTTTTGATTTACAGAGATAAGCGACTTTGCCTTGACCTTGGTGGGCTGTGACATGGGTCATGGGCTTAGGTGCTTTTGCAAGCATCCTCAATCAACTCGGACCTGCTCAGATTAAACCGCGCCATTGGCCCACAAAGATTAGTTCTTTATTTGCTCCATCGTCTCTTTCTTCTCTGTTGGCGGCATCCTGAGGATGGGGGGAAGGAAACGTGTAAACAGTGCTTCCGTCAGCAGCTTGGCAGCCCCTTTAGTTCCAAATGACCAATGATATTGATTACATAACACTGCACGGTCCACTCCACTGCCTTTCTATTGTACGTGCTTATCAAAGGAGGTGCACAAACCAAATTCATTTACTGTTTACTGTCCCTGAGAGGGTGGAGTCCACGTGTGGAAAAATTCGGGGACATTGGATTATTTCAGTTAAATACATAAAACTCTTTTGGTTTTTGCGGCCCAGCTCAAAAACAAACAAAACAACTGCCAATTAATCCCCAAGAAACAAATAAAAGTTTTTGTTTTTTTCCTGGCTGCATATATTAAATGAGGTTTCATTCATAAGATTTTCAGTTTCACATTGTTTATTTATAATTGAACTCAAAAAATGAAATCTCTGAGTATTTACTCACACTTATGTTGTTCTGGAAACCATATCACCCTTTTCTGTGAAAAACAATGTATTAGAAAGTGAATAGGGACTCCTTCTGTCAAGCTCCTGATTGACAAAAAAGGCACCATTAAAGGGGAATTCGGCAACTATTTCAACTTAATAAAAACGTTTAGAAATCATTTGGATGGTTTAACAGTCCCTCCAGGATTTTGCGATGTTGCGATCGCAACAATTAACGCAACTTCAACGAATCCCCGTAAATTCAGTGCGGCTTGCAATTTTGACCAATCACCGCAACTTTTCTGCAACTTTGACCAATCATTGCGGTCTCCTGCAAAGCGTCATCCAATTTCCTCACGCAGTGGCTCACTCTCCTCAATAACGGGCGACACACTCTTTTTTACAAAATAGGTAAAAGTAAAACACATTTCAAAGTCACATGCAACATTATTTTTTGCAGCTAGGCGGGCATTATAACGTGTGTTACAAAGTGAGCACATTTGTCTCTGAAGTAAAGGCTGGACTTCAATAGAGCAGATGGTGAACAGTGTTTTCTCTGGGACATGGTAAGTCCCTCTAGGGTGGATTCAAGGCTATATATATATATATATATATGTGTGTGTGTGTGTGTGTGTGTGTGTGTGTGTGTGTCCGGGGGTATGCCGGGGATTTTTTTTGAAAAATAAACCATTAAATGGCACTTTCTGGAGAGTTTTGTGCAAAGAAATATAGAAAAAAAAGTAGGTCTAGCAAGTCTTATATTTCTGTAACTCACACAGATCAAACACAACTATGCTGACTGAACAGATACAGATATTTTTTTCTTACAGATAATCACGATGATCATTGCGTTTGTCTTACCGAATGTGGTAGCTTTATGCAATTACAGTTTGTCTATAAGGGTTGGGGTTAGTTTTTTTTTAATAATGCCGACAGTAAAATGTTGCCAGATATTGCTACGAAAAACAAGCAAAATAATAATAATAATCCGAAATAAGTTCAAAACTTGTGTTTTGGAAATAAGTTTAATATATCACTAAACCTAACATGCAACTTTCCACTTTAATCACTTCCTAAAGTGTCACATTAAATCAGAAAAACAGGTCCTGGAGACTACTGCCACCTTTCCCTTAGGTGGATCTGGCAACACGGAGGCTGCACCTGCGCCCTCACTCACAACGCGCTCTCAAGCCCCGTTCACTGCGCTAGCTTCTCGCAGCAACATGAATTGCAAACACTCATTTGAGGTGGTTTAAACACGGCTAATTCATCATTCAGAGAGCTTGACATTTTATTTTTGAATGTAAAAAAATTACCGAGGTCCGGACCTCGGTGACCTCATAGCTGGCTCCGGCCATGGGTGGACTTTGGGCTTTTTCACTTTGTAAACCTATAACATGCACAAAAAAGATATATAACAATAAAAGAACAGTCCTGCTCCTCCGTGAGAGATACGAGACCGACAGGTGTCGCTCATCTGTAATCACTCGCGTCGTTCTCCCGCGGTCCTCAGTCTCGTCCTGCTCGCCACAGTAAACATAATGAATGGCGACTGTATAACGAAAAAGCCGAAACCTGGCATTTTTGGCGATCTCGAAATCCCGGACAGACTTGTCACGGAGACTCAAGTAGATAGCCTTGTTGTTTAACTGCGCTCTCTTACCGGTAGGGCGTGGCTTGGGAATGGCAAATTCAAAAATAATTTCACATTTCTACTACATACAGTTTTTTACAATCGCTATGAATTTTTTTTTCAATACTTTTAACAAATTTCCTAAACTCTTAACGCACCAGCACACCTACAACACACAATTGGTAAAACAGTTAATTTCATGCTCAAAATCACAAATTGTAAACTAAACTCCAACACTAATTTTCAAAATACAATAATACACTAGCAACAATACACAAACATGTCTCAAAATCAAATAATTTTTCAAAACACTAACATATATGTTCTCGTCCAACTGGAAGATTTAGTCAATCATAGCACAATGTCATAAAAACACTAACATCTGATGGAATTACAGAAACTGCATTATTTTATATGTCAGGTCTGCCCTTATACAACAGACAGTATATTGTATTGATGATAGATTGTGTTTTGCACTGCAGTTTCTTTTGAAGCCTCTCTACAGTTTTGTTGGGTCTTTTTCTGCAGAAATTCAATGAAAAAAGACCCATCTCAGAGTGCTTTATAGAATGTACGGTTACTGTAATGTAAAAACGAAGACAGAGACAGAATTGCTGCAATAAATAAAATTAATAAAAATAAATGTATATAATTGCATAATTCAATCAGCTGTTTCTCAGTAACAATAGAATAAAATACAGGGGATTTATTTGTGTAAACAGCTGTTCACCTTGACTTTAGCCTGTAAGGTTAGGTTTAGAACATGGTGTTTTCTGTTCTGACATACAGTGTTAAAGCATTGGTAAATTTGCCAGTCAAAATCCATTGTTTTGGTCTTCTTTGAGCTTGTGTGTAAAAGAAGTTCAAGCATTTTAAATGTGTGTTAATTGTATGCATTTTGTGTTAAAGCAACAAGAAATGTTTTACTAGTATAGCTTACACAGACGGATGCAGTGCTAACTGTGTTAAGAGTTTAGGAAATTTGTTAAAAGTATTGAAAATATTGTAAAAAACTGTAAATGACCCATTTTAAATACACATTCATCTTTACAGAGGTGAAGAATCCCATCTATCTACCTTTGCTGTTTTAACCTATAAAAACAAATGCCAAAGAACATCGCAACTTTCATCGCAACTTTTTACAAAAGTGTCCGCAACATCAGGCATTTTAGGCCGCAACAATCACAAAAAAGGCCCGCGAAATCCTGGAGGGACTGGTTTAAAAACCTGTTCTGGTGAGAATGGTGACTTTCCCCGCTCCCCCCAGCGTTCCCAGGTGGAAAACCAACCTTGCAACATGGGGACTAACGTCCCGGTAAGTTGGAAGTAGGAAGTCTCTTGAGAAGCGAGAACGAGCGAGAAACACAAACTGCTTTACGGCAATTCGACATAAACACACACGCCACCCTCAATGTGTATGATATATTACCTCGGTAGACATAGCTCCACATGATAAAGTTGGCCGGCTCCGATAATAACAAATGCACATGAGCAGCGGTAGAAAGGGGGAGGAGGGTACCGCAAATTAGTTTTTTTACGACATTGTTGTGAAATATACGACCCACAGCTTTAGGGGGAGCTCGTTGAGGAAACATGCGACAACAAAAGTGAAAATCAGCGAAGAAATAGCTAGAGTTGCCGAGTTCCCCTTTAAGAAGTCATAAAAGTAGTCCATAAGGTTTTTAGGCTATATAAGTCTTCTGAGGTTATACTAATCTCAATTTGTTCTCAAGGGCCACCGGTTTTCAAACAACATAAGTGAGTAAATGATGAGAGAGTTTTAAATGGTCCCTATTATGCTTATTTGCAGGTTTATAATTTTGTTTAAGGGGGTCTACGTTTTATTATTTAATGTTCAAAAAACAAATAAGTTTTCTTATAATTTGCATTGTCGCAGTCGCAGCACCTGTTTTCACCCTCTCTCTGAATGTTTGAAATGTACCGCTCCTTACTCCTTATTCTGAGCAGAACCAGAAAATATGAAGATATCACACCAGTCCTCAGGTCTTTACATTGGCTCCCAGTTACATTTGGGATTGATTTTAAAATATAATTACTGGTATATAAATCACTAAATGACCTAGGACCTCAATACATTGCAGATATGCTCACTGAATATAAACCTAACCGATCACTCAGATCATATCAACTAGAAATACCAAGGATTCACTCTAAGCAAGATGAGTCTGCTTATGTCAGCCACAGCTGGAACCAGCTTCCAGGAGAGATCAGATGTGCTCCTACAGTAGTCACATTCATATCCAGACTCAATACACATCTGTTTAGCTGTGCATTTACTGAGTGAGTACTGTGCCACTGTACGTCCAACAGATTACATTGTATTTTATTTCTACATTCTCCTTTTGATTCTAAACTCAAAAGGCACTGTAAATTGGGTAAGAGACAAACATAAATTACTTAATTTGAGAAATTGAGAGATGGAACCATGCTGATAACCTGGGTCTGGGTGGAGTTTGATGTGTCAGTTAAACTCGAGGTTCTGTGGGATCAGGGCTGGATCGACTCCATTCCTAGAGCTCCCGAAGAAATGTTTTTTTTTTTTGGGATGCGAACTGATGGTGCATTGATTGTTCGGATTTAATCAAAAATATCTTAAAGGGCATATTGCAGGTTAGAGGACCCAACGAGTCAATGTATAGAAAAATAATGTAGGAACTATATTTTCTTTAAAATATACTTATAAATACGCTACAGAAGCATCTGGAGACGTTTTTGAGAGAAAATTTTACTTCCGCGTCTGAAATTGGGCGTGGCGGGCGTGACGTAACGGGCGGGAGAGCGGTCGATTCAGACAATAGGAAAACAATGGATCGCAATGACATTTCGGACGCTAAGGAAATACTTACTCGTATGACGGACCACAGCCGTACAATTATGAGCCTGCTATGCTGCCAAGAGAGCAGGGACAGGCCAGGATTAATGTTAGACAGAACAACGGTCAGAGACAAATTGAGTTGTGGTGTGAGGAGAACCAGTGGAGAACAGGAGAGGTGTCTTGGTGAGAGACCAGTGTTAGCTTATAACTTAGCACGTTCGCTAACGATATACACTGTGCTCACAATATTGTACAGATTATAACCATCGTATATCAGGCCAGCAGACATGAGTATGTTTAGGGTAAATACTATTAAATGTATAAAAACTATACTTGAGTATGTTTGTATTGTACTAAAAACATACTCAAGTACATTTTTAACACATATTTTTCCCCTGGGTTATAACATAAACAGAAAATTAAAGATTTGAATATTTAAACAACCTAGTAATTTTCTTTTTCAATTACAAGTTGCCTCTATTAAGGGTATGACTACCTATATCACACTATTTGATGCCATTGGTACAGTATAAGACGATCAATATTCTTGCTTCGGCATCCCATGTTAAACTCCATCATATCGCCGGGATGGTAATCCTACGATCTGAAGTGAATGCTACACACGACCGCGTTTTTCGAAGCCGATGCGGAAGAGAAATTCCGTCTCTTCACCTGCACAACCCGCACCAGGCACGAAAGATATATAGCACCGTCCTTTTTCTTGTTATGGAAACCTGTGGACTCAATGTCCTGACGGGCCGGAGTTTTTGCAACCTCCACAAACACAATAATTTACCATGATGATGATAAATTAAAATACAAAAACTACCGAAACCACACTGACTAACGATAGCTCTTACTTAATACCAGCCTACTCTGCAGTCTGCACTGAGCTGAGGGTCCCTGTCGTGACGTAAAATGACGCGATGTTGAAAAAAAAAGCAGTTTTTACGAGCAGTCCAAGAAACGCTCACTTTATCTACTAAATTAGTGCCCTTATGTCGTTTTAAAACATTTTATAACCAGCATTAACTTTTCCTATGGTATTTTCATACAAGGTTATATATTAATTTTGATTTTTTTTTTACCTGCAATATGCTCTTTAATTCGTGCTCCAAAGATGAACGAAGGTCTTACGGGGTTGGAACAACATGAGGGTGAGTAAATACTGACAGAATTTTCATTTTTGGGTGAACTATCCCTTTAAGTCCAATGGAGGCAAGTGAGGTGAGAAACCAAAAGCAATTTATTTACCAAAAGAACACAATCAAACATAAAAGCAAAAACATGGCAAGGCATAAAAACTCAAAACTAAAGCATGGACATAAACATAGACATGGACATAGACTGGAAAACAAGACTACAGGTGCCCGAACATGGAACAATCAATACTCGATAAAGACACAGGGCAAACCAGAGGGCTTGAAGGGATAGTTCACCCAAAAAGGAAAATTCTTACTCACCCTCATGTTGTTCCAACCCCGTAAGACCTTTGTTCATCTTCGGAACACGAATTAAGATATTTTTGATTAAATCTGAGAGCTGGATCACTCCTCCATAGGCTTCTACGGGATTGAAACTTGCCATCCCCGAAAAGTTATTAAAGACAATCTTTAAAATAGTCCAAGTGACTACAGTGGCTCAATCTTAAGTTTATCAAGCGACGAGTATACTTTTTGTGCACAAAACCCCCCAAAAATAATGACTTTATTTCAACTATACATTTCAGTCTCTGTGGGCCTCGAGTGAGTTCACGTAGTGAAATAGCGTAGTGCTTCTGTGTTGTACGTCACACGTAGGCTCACTATTGGCCGACGCTGGTCATGTGTGTGATGCGTGTGACGTACAACACAACACATCAATAACAACATGACACAACAGACAAGGGAACACATGGCAGGATCACAAGACTAAAACCAGGGGATCACATGACAGACAAAAGACAGGAACAGGAAACAAACACCCAAAACGTGACAATAGCGTTTAATGTACATCACTAACACTACTACAATACCACCAATAGTAGGTACCATGTGTAATAATTAATAAGGAATAAATAGCATCTAACTACTAAGAAAATACTGTATATGTACTCAGTGTAAATAGCATCTATCGCTAAGAAAATATGCTATTTTCAACCACTGATTCTTCAATTCCTCTGCCTTTGGAAGTCCATGAAATTATTTTTTCCCTCGCAGTAAAAAACAAAACATGTTTCCTTGAGAGTGATGAACTCTTCCTGGCCTTACAATTACTTTTGTTTGAGGGCGGGCCAAAGTAGCCAGCAGACGGGCATTATGTGTTACATGGTAATGTATAGTTACGTTATTGGAATAATGGTAGGACTACAAACAAGCATTTAAGGCAGGTGTTTTCTGTTGGAGAGGTTCACTCTCTTTGGCGTGGACTTTGTATATTTGTAGATTGTTTAGATGCAAAAACGGCTATATAACCATTAAAAAAAACATAATAGGTCCCATATAATTTTTTGGTTTAACCATCTCTTTAAGCAGTTACCGCACCGGTTACGTCTCACATGTATTCGTTCAGTTCTATCATTAGAGTCTCACTGAAGTGTGAAGTGAGTTTATTTCACATTAACTGTGTTCATTCTAGTGACCTTGCTTACTGTAATTGATATTAATTGCCTGTCACACATCTTGTTCTGTATACATACTTGGACTGAAGCTTTGCTCCCCTGCTTTCAAGCTGCATAACATAATGAATTATTGAGAAGTCATATATTCCTCATGCCTGGTCAAGAGAAAATTGATTGTGCAGGATAAAGCTGTCAAGCTGCTTACACTAGCCTGTAGCTGCTTTGCTGTAGCGTTTCAATCCAAACAATCGAATGATTCACAGCGGCTTTTGATCCAACAAATGAATTTATGAATTGAATTAAAAGTGTTGGGTGTGAAATGGACATTTGGAGTTATTCAAAGAAATTAACCTGTAGAAAAAAAACTTTGGCAAGAAAGTATGAGTTATTTATGGTTTATATATATAAAATATTTATAATGATTTACATTTTATTATTAAATATATAAGAGAGAGAACAATATTTGTATATAGTACTATAATTTAATATATTACTTTTATTATGAATTTATATAGGATTATTAGGAACACCATACTAATACTGTGTTGGACCCCCTTTCGCCTTCAGAACTGCCTTAATTCTACGTGGCATTGATTCAACAAGGTGCTGAAAGCATTCTTTAGAAATGTTGGCCCATATTGATAGGAGAGCATCTTGCAGTTGATGGAGATTTGTGGGATGCACATCCAGGCCACGAAGCTCCCGTTCCACCACATCCCAAAGATGCTCTATTGGGTTGAGATCTGGTGACTATGGGGGCCTCATTGTCTCATCGTCATTGTCATGTTCAAGAAACCAATTTGAAATGATTCGAGCTTTGTGACATGGTGCATTATCCTGCTGGAAGTAACCATCAGAGGATGGGTACATGGTGGCCGTAAAGGGAATTGACATGGTCAGAAACAATGCTCAGGTAGGCCGTGGCATTTAAACAGGCCCAATTGGCACTAAGGGGCCTAAAGTGTGCCAAGAAAACATCCCCCACACCATTACACCATTTGGTGAGTCCTTGCAAATTGTAGCCTCTTTTTCCTATTTGTAGTGGAGATGAGTGGTACCCGGTGGGGTCTTCTGCTGTTGTAGCCCATCCGCCTCAAGGTTGTGCGAGTTGTGGCATCACAAATGCTTTGCTGCATACCTCGGTTGTAATGAGTGGTTATTTCAGTCAAAGTTGCTCTTCTATCAGCTTGAATCAGTCGGCCCATTCTCCTCTCACCTCTAGCATCAACAAGGCATTTTCGCCCACAGGACTGTCGCATACTGGATGTCTTTCCCTTTTCACACCATTCTTTGTAAACCCTAGAAATGGTTGTGCGTGAAAATCCCAGTAACTGAGCAGATTGTGAAATTCTCAGACCAGCCCGTCTGGCAACAACAACCATGCCACGCTCAAAATTACTTAAATCACTTTTCTTTCCCATTCTGACATTCAGTTTAGAGTTCATGAGATTGTCTTGACCAGGACCACACCCCTAAACGCATTGAAGCAACTGCCATGTGATTGGTTGATTAGATAATTGCATTAATGAGAAATTGAACAGTGTTCCTAATAATCCTTTAGGTGAGTGTATGTGACCCTGCACCCAAGATTTATACATCATATGAAAGCTGACTAAATAAGCTTTCCATAGATGTATGGTTTGTTAGGATATGACAATATTTGGCAGGGATACAACTATTTGAAAATGTCCATTTATGTTCGCGATTGTGCTGCATCTTCTCACAAAAATGTATTTATTGTATATTCAAGGTAAAAAATTTACAAAATATCTTCATGGAACATGATCTTTGCTTAATATCCTAATGATTTTTGGTATAAAAGAAAAATCAATCTTGTTGGCTATTGTCACAAATATACCCGTGCGACTTGTGACTGGTTTTGTGGTCCAGGGTCACAAATATATATACATAAGAGAGTTCAGATCTCTGAACAGTTAGTTTCGGCACATATGTGCAGAAGAGTAAATGCAATTGTCTTTGCACAATAAATGCACATGGATTTTTGATCAAAACCGATGAGTGTCAGGGTGTGTGCAGGTAGCTGAAGACGAGGATGCAGGAATTTCAAAGTAGTTGATTTATTTACAAAATTAACTTCAGGAACATACAGGAACAAAATAACAATCTACAGGAATTCAGTAACACAACCATACAAGAACGCCGAACAACAAACACTGAGGGAAAACACAAGGCTTAAATGAACAGGGCCTAATAGGATAACTAACAGAACACAGGTGAAGGGAATGACTAATTAAACAGACCGGGAAACACTAACAGGACTAAACCAAAAATCACCAAAACAGGGGTGAACAAGATCACAAAACAGAACTTAAACACATTGAAACATGACAATGAGTTGATTCTCAGCAAATTGTCTAACGCTTCACAACTAAACAACATCGTGTGGGCATATAGACGAGCATCATAACCCCAAACAGCAGCAGCTACAGCAGGTTATTTTTGTAGACATGTTTTACATGTGAACAGGAAATTTACAATTGCTTGTCGTTGAAGAGCAATAGATATGAAGATGAAGAATATATGTAAGAATGTGTGGTGGTGGTGGTGGTGGTGATGTTAGGGCTGTGTAAAAATGAACAAGCAATTTTCAGTTTACATGTTAGACATTTCAACAAAAATTAATGTAGGGGAGAGCCGGGACAGATGAAACTCTTTTCAGATAAACGTCGTTTTCTAAGATAAGGTTACAGATAGATTTTTTTAATTTTTGTGATCAACTCACATGTGTGTTCTCTTAGTATCATGTGTTATTCGGTACAAATATAGAATGATTTAAGTAAAAACTGACTTTGAAGTGTAGATGTGCTTTGTTTCAATCGTCCCGCATGAGAGGGACGATTTAAACACAGGGGTGGGACGGATGAAACATAACAGTTTAAACGGTAACTATTCATCTAATGCTTGTTTTTATTAACAATACCTGACAGGTAACTTATGTACATATTGTTACAAACATATTTTGTAATTTATTTTCATTTAAAGGTTTATATTAACATATTTGTTCTGTCGCCGAATAAACAATAGGCGATCAGCCTATGCGCATTTTGCTTAATCTTTCTAATAGGATATTTTGACGAAGACAGACAAATCCATTTACAATTCATTTTAACATTTCTTCCTTGAGTCATATTGAGTGTTTGCTAGTTGAATAGCCTGTTCTTATGAAGAAAATTAGGTCAACCGGAAGACGATAAATTAAATGTATTGACGACTGAACAATTGATGATTATTAAAGAGATAACATGGAACAGTATATGAATCTATGAACTGTATAGGCTAAATAAACATTTATGAACAGTAGCATATAGGCTAAATAACAAATATATAGGCCTACTATATTATAAATAATATATAAACAATATATAATATAATATATAAATAATATATAAACTATATATACATAAATATATAATTTATTTATAATCTTATATATATATATATATATATATATATATATATATATATACATATACTGTATAAAAAACAGATTTAATTCATGTCACAATGGTCACAAATGTAATATTCTGCACCTTTGGCGACCAGATTTAACTGGGGATGGTTAAGCGCCTCCTGCCAGTTAAACCTGTTTTGCCGTTAAACCTTTTGCCCTTTTGCCCAAAAACTCTGATATTACACACTTAAGGGTGTGTTGTAGTACTAATACACCTTCCGTATTATCATTACAATGGCACCTGAAAACATAAGTACAACTTGTCAGTCAAAAAAAGTACCGCACGTAAGAATTCACAAACCGCACTCAAAATCAGCTTCCCAGCTTTAACTTTAAAACGGCATGACGTAAAGAAGAAATGTTTTCGCAGGTCTGGTAGGCATTGCGTGCTGTATATGCTGACGAAATTTGACGTACATGACGTAAGGGGTTTTCAAGAAAATCTCAATGTTTCATCCGTCCCGCGTTTCAAATGTCCCGGCTCTCCCCTACAGTATAAATAAAAAAGTTAATTTTATTTTGTGTACTACAGTATTGACTTTTCCCAGCAAATATTTACCTATACTGAAATCTGTATCTAAAAAGCTCAGTGTGATACACAAGAACATTCAGCTAGACAAAACTGACATTATTCTATAGCATATAGAAAGCTGTCAGGGTCAACAAAAAAATAATCTAAACATCAGTGTGACTCACACGATGACAAAACTTTTTGCCAACTTACTGACACAATGACTGCATCCAAAATCTTAAAAATGTTGCCTTCAGACTCAGAGGATACATTCCAAGGTCTGAAGGCATGAAGGCACGTCCGGATCCAATGTTAGCTTCACTTCCTGTCTCCTGAGATACCTTCATCTGAATTGATTTTTGGAGGCAGCATACATGTTTCCTTCACCGCCTTATATATCCCACAATCCTGTGCTTTCCATTCTGTGACAGTGGAGATAAAAAATAAATATGGCGTCAGAAAGTTGTGGTTGGTGGTCAATAAATGTATGTTTTTGACCAAAGTGTTTCAGTTTTGATCTCATTTCTTATATTTCTGCCTGTCTGTCAATGGGAGGAAACCACACCCTAAGCTATACCCTTCTCGAATTTTCCAGTAGTTAGTTTTTTTTCTCGTGGAAAAATCTCTCTCTCAAATAATGCTGCAAACTATACAGAGAACCCTATCATTTGGTACACTATAATATTGGTTGCAATGAACAACAGAGGTATTATTGTAACGTCTGGGTGGTAGTAGAAGGCACAAGACGAAGATTAGGGTAAATACAGTCTTTACTGAAACAAACGCAGGCAGGACAGACACAGCCACAACTAACATTAACGAGAACCGACAAGGGACTGATCAGAACCTGGAGCATAAATACCCAGGATAAACGAGGGAACTAACTAGACACAGGTGGAGGAAGATTAACTAATCAGGGATAACAAGAACAGGTGCAGACAAGACCGAACATAATTGTGACAATTATATTCAGCTGCTATTTATTTTCAGACATAATAGATACACTCAAATAAAACCTGCAATGTTTGCATACAACTTAGTTTTCATAAGCGCTTGTCTTCATGGCGAATTTATTCAAACATACATATATAATTAACAGTAACAGTGGAGCTTATTTTTTTTACTGCTAACTTACAAACTGTGAACATTGGATATCTTTCCTGAGGTAAAATAGAGCCTGCTTTTTGAACTGTTAATGCGTTATTGTCCCATTAACTTGCCCTAAGTTCAACACAAGAGATTTTGATTGACAGGATATAATCGGCCATGATCGTTGGCTGCTTTTAAACAATCGGCCTGATAGTGAAAAAGCTTTTATCGGCCGACACATACGGTAGAGGGCGCTATTACGCATCTTCTGAAAGAGTACAGAATCTCTGGATCCAAAAACAAGTGAAGAAGAAACAGAAGAAAAGTGACAGAAGCATTGCTTAGGCCCTTTGTAGTCTTAGCTTTTTGATCAAAATGTTGCTTTTTTTAATGAAACTTCCCCACGTTCAAGTGTTCATAAAAAAGAATCTACGAAGCTAGAAAAAAAATGTTTTTTTGTTGTTGTTGTTTTAAAGCAGAGGCTCTGGTCTTTCTTTGCATGTTCAGATATTCATACAACAAAATATTCTGGCGGGGAAAGAGTCGAGTTACGTTTTTGGAAAAATGTGCCAAAGAAAAACAGTAATAATTAAATAACTGCGCATTTTAAAACTTTAAAATACTATTAAAGATGTAATAGCAAATGACTGATACTGTTTTTTTGTTGCCTAAGCTATCGACTTTTTATCCTTACCAAAGAACCAGAGGCCAAAATGTTGGTATTAATCCCTAACCCAACTTCGATCCAAGATGATAGTCTAGCGCACAGCTCACGTCAACTGTAGGACAGTAGACTTGAGAGAAAAAGAGAATTAAAGGACTCTTTAGACGAGCCAGAATTTAGCAGAATCTTGGAAGTGGAAGTCTTTGAAGACTTCCAGCCTAATCCCGTCTGCACCCGTGCCGCCCCCTCCACAGCTTTAATTTCTGAAGTCTAAGCCCTTCTCCTGCCGGAAAGCAGACAGAGGGTCAATGTAGAGTGCCGAGATTGGAGCCTTGCATTGTTAGGATTGAAACTGAACAGATCACACTGTAGCCTTTTCCTGAATGCGACATTAATCCAGTATGGATAGTAAGAGGATAGAGAACCATTGTTGGGGAATTGTGTAGGGTGAATTCATGTCTGAGGCTGAATGCTTGTATTTTTCTAATAATGGGCTACGCTTAGCATTGTTTGGGTGCTCAACGGTCGATTAATTGCAGCTGTAAGTGGGTTGTCAATATCCTCTGGGTAATATCAAAAGCCAACTCATATAACACAAAGGCTCCGACTAATCCAGGATTTAAAAGAATTTTAGCATCTGCAGCGCTGCACTCAAGTCTAATTTTTCAGGCAGAGGATCATAATCAATAACTAATCAATGAAAAACTGTAATGTTTCACATCACGGCTGATCACCCAACGGTGAAATGAGGAACGGTTCACTGAGGATTTTCTTTGTGCTTCCAAAGATCTATAAAAACAGACCATATATTTCATGTTTGTTCTGGCATTGTGTAAGAAGAATGACTGTGGTCGTACTTCTTAAATGGGCGCCGCTTTTGATTTACACGCCAACAATAAGAAGCTCTAAAAAGACAGATGGGGACGACGTGAAAAATGGTGGGTGATTTAAGCTCGAGGGCCACTCTTTCTTTAAGAGTAAAAAATGAAAGAGATAAATGTCTTGAGATACGAATCTGTACAAAACTGCTCATTTGCTTTTAAAACAAAGACAAATTCATGAGACTGCTTGTCAATATTTGGGATACACTACTGGACAAAGGTCAGGGCAAAGGAGGGGTTATATCAATGATCATTAACATACAAGACGACGGTTGGTCACTTGATGCAAGTTCCATTGCCCATTGGTCTTGGAAGTCTTGGAAATTACACAAAAAGGAACTAGGAGCAAGGGAATATTTAGTTTAATGCTACAAAAAAGAACAAAAGAGTCACTTTGGTGAAGTTTCAAACAAAGTATAATGCAGCTGAACTAGAAAATCATTCAAATAAAGTCTTATGGTCATTCAGAAACAAATACTTTTATTCAGCTAGGATGCATTAAATTGCTCAAAAGCGTAAGTGAAGACAATTTTACAAAAGTTTTCCATTTCAAATAAATTCTGTTCTTTTGAACTTTCTATTCCAATCCTCAAAAATCCAATAAAAGTAAAAATGTATATAAAGTATATATTAAGCAGATATAATAAATGAACTATACATTGATAATAATTGATAATAATAAGAAATGTTTCTTGAGCATCAAACCAGCATATTAGAATGATTTCTGAAGGATCATGTGACACTAAAGACTGGAGTAATGATGCTGAAAATTCAGCTTTGATCACAGGAATAAATTACATTTTCAGATATCTTAAAATAGAAAACAGAATATTTCTGCATGCATTGCTACAACAAATCCTGTGGAAACAAATAAGCCAAAATAGTGGTGTCATGAGAAAAGTATCATGAATAGATTTACTTTTCTCTGTTCATTCGATGCAGAAAATACTGATTATAAAAGTAATATTACGTAATATTATACTATGAAATAGAACACACTATAATACAAAAAAATACAACATATTATGGAATATCTGTATTATCTGTATGGTTAGCTTAGCAACTTGCTACCATTAAACTCTATTGGGATCTAATTAGATCACTAAAAACAAACTCTAAAGAAAACCATACTCATATTCTACTTCAAAAAGGAATTGACAGAAACCATGGGATGAAGCTTGATCTGTGAACTGCAGGAAAGCCCTCAAAGCATCATTTATTAACCCCTTGAAAACGAATATGTTTTGCAATAGGCCTATCAGGTTGTGGTAATAATTTGTAGAAAACCTTTATATAAAAGTAAATATATATAAAGTAAATTACTAATTGATCCCAACTGCACAATGAATAAAGCTGAATGGCAGGCATGCTTGTTGTATAGATAACTATAATTGTGTGTGGCAAAACACTGGCCCACCCAGAAACGTGAATGAGATCAAAAACCAGCAAATGTGCCGAAATCGTCTTACAAATCATTGAGTGGTTTGACGTTCTCCGCTCGATCTATCATTCTCGGTGTCACAGTCTGCCCTGCATCAGTCTGACCTTTTGAAAAACCAGCTGTTCCTTTTTTGCAAAATGTGACCAAAGGGGCGGTTTTGCCAGACACCAATTGATTAGACGAACATTAATCAAACAGAGGGATTATCCCCTTCCATTTCTATAGTAAACCAATTATAGCTCTCATCGCAGAGGAAGGTTAACTGGCTGGATGGGCAATCCGTTTAAACAGCTGACGCTTGAGAAGTGGGAGAAGGTGAGCAAAGGCAAAGTGCGAGATGGACTTGTGGGGGAGACAAGCACGAAAGGACACAATTGACCATTAAAGTTAATTGAGAAAATGGCTTTAAAAGAGGCATAAGATTCAAGGATGCATGGCAACCGCCAAACTCGCCCTGAAAACGGTCCTGATGTTGTTGTGCTGGACTGGGGGAGGCCAGATTGAAGCTTCGCTCTCTCTTTTATGAATTTCATGGGTTTAATGATGATAGCCACTTCTTAAAAATTAATGATCCTTTGCTTTTTCAGCACTACTAAACTGACCTTGTTTAGGGCAACATTGAGCAATCACACTAGACTCTATAAAATTTAATCTGGTTCAATAAGATATAAATCCTTAATCTGTGGGGAGTGGTCTAATGCAGCCTAATGGCCTTTTTATTAATATCAATACACGATTATTTCCTGGTCATTGCAGTCACATCCGGGTAATGAATGGAGTAATGAATGGTATTTAATGTGGAAGTGTCATGCAATCTTCATAGCTGAGGGCTGCATTGCCATTGAGATGCATTGTTATTTTGAATGTCTTAGTTATTCAACCAGCATTTGGATATCATCAAAATACAGCTAGCATTTGGATATCATCAAAATACAGCTACTGTACTTTTTTGTCAGGTGGGCATCTGTGGCCTTTCTGGCTCATTTGCTGCCCAAGATGAAAAAAACTTAGCAATTATTAATGTATTTAAACACCTGAGCACAAAAAACATCCCAAAATGTGATGTTTCTAACGAAACTAAAGTTGTCAGTGATAAACATGCATTTTCACTGTGAAAAAGCAGCTCAGATATTTGCATAATAAGTTTTGATGTTCTATTGGGGGAAAAAAAGTCATACGAGTTTCAAGTGAATAAACAATGACAGAATATTCTTTTTTTAAAGGCAAATTGTCTGTTTTTCTGATACAATAACAATTATCAAAAGACAATTATTTTGAGGGGAGTTGCATTTAAAATCTGATGCTTCTGACTTCCAGGCACTAAATTAGACATTAAATTTTATGGTGTCTGTTATTCAAGTTCACATTGTCTTTGGAGAGCATACTGTTGCTTTCGGGTATCTTTGATGTGGAAATTTACTTAATGCTTTGAATCAGAAAGGGAATATACTTTGTGAAACGTACTAGTTAGGGTCTCTCCACAACATATCTCTTGCATGATTGATCATATTCCACTGCAGAGTTTATCATCTATTCATATGGGCCAAAACAACATGAATTAACTAGAATGTACATTTCCAGAAGAAAATGTGAAGTGGTGCTTGCAGTGGCAAAACTCGCCACTCGGTTGCTAGGGTGTGGTACATGATTGCATACGAGCCAACAAACATGTCTGTACTATGTTCTGGTGCTGAGATATGGCTTATTCATGATGTTCAGGTGGTTGCTAGGTGGTTGCTAGGGTGTTCTGAGTGGTTGCTATGCGGTTGCTAGGGTGTTTTGGGTGGTTGCTAGGGTATTCTGGGTGGTTGCTTGGGCGTTGCTAGGGTGTTCTGGGTGGTTGCTTGGTGGTTGCAAGGGTGTTTTGAGTGGTTGTTATGGTGTTGCTAAGCGGTTGCTAGGGTATTCTGGGTGGTTGCTAGGGTGTTGCTAGGGTGTTCTGGGTGGTTACTATGAGGTTGCTATGAGGTTGCTAGGTGGTTGCTAGGGTGATCTGGGTGGTTGCTAGGCGGTTGCTAGGGTGTTCTGGGTGGTTGCTATGATGTTGCTAGGTGGTTGATAGGATATTCTGGGTGGTTGCTATGGTGTTGCTAGGCAGTTGCTAGGGTATTTTGGGTGGTTGCTAGGGTGTTCTGGGCAGTTGCTAAGGTATTCTAGGTGGTTGCTATGATGTTACTAGGTGGTTGGTAGTTGTCACAGATGGTTACTATTGGAGTTCTTAGCATTTTCTTGGCATGATTTAGCACTTACCTAATTGCTATTAGCATGTAGCTATTCACAGCTAGCATGTGTAGCATGTTGGAAGTCCTGTTTGCTAGCATGAGTCAAAAGAACCAACCCCCATCTCTATACAATGTTCTGATGCAGAGATATATGTCTTGCAAAATGGTTGCTAGGGTACTCTGTTTGGTTGCTAGGGAGTGGCTTGGCAGCTGCCAGTCATGAAACTGAAAAGGCTGATTGTCAGTGTGAATGATACAAACCAACTCCCATGCCTCGGTGACATTTAGAATGGAAGATATCCTTCTTTGAATTTTGGTTGCTAAGGTGCTCAACAATGGTTGCTAGGGAGGGGCAAGGAAGTGTTGACATGATTCATGATTGGCTGTTTGCTGCCCAGAGTCAAACTTGTGTTAACCCCATCTCTATATGATGTTCTGATACAGAGATATAGGTCTTGCAAAATGGTTGCTAGGGTGCTCTGTTTGGTTGCTAGGGAGTGGCTTGGCAGCTGCCAGTCATGAAACTGAAAAGGCTGATTGTCAATGTGAATGATATAAACCAACTCCCATGCCTCTGTGACATTCAGAATGGAAGATATCCCTCTATGGATTTTGGTTGCTAAGATGCTCGACAATGGTTGCTAGGGAGGGGCTACGTAGTGTTGAGGTGATTCATAATTGGTTGTTTACTGCCCCGAGTCAAACGAGTCCACCCTTGTGTTTCTATGACACTTCTATCCTGAGATATGCTTTTGATCTCTTTCAATAGAAGTCTATGGAACTTGTTGCTAAGGTGCTGAAAAT
>NW_027509186.1:13937500-13940000 GCF_051911475.1 Siphateles boraxobius | reverse complement strand
ATGGAAGTCAATGGGGACCAGCAACTGTCTGGTTACCCACATTCTTCAAAATATCTTCTTTTGTGTTCAGCACAATAAATAAATTAATATCGGTTTGGAACAACATTACAGTGAATAAATAATGACAGAATTTTTATTTTTGGGTGAACTATCCCTTTAAGGACAAGCGGCTGCATGTTTATTATTAGGGCTACTGTCTCTTTAAGACCCGTACGCAACGCGTCTAATTTGACAAGCAGATTTCTCTCAATTTTCTCGGTTTGCTTTCAGTTTAGACATAACCAACTTTCCTTATGGATTTGTGTGTAACCTTGTGTGTATTTGAGAGTATTAGCGAAATAAGACTCGAAAGATAACTTAGTCCAGTAACCAGGCGCTGTTAGACAGGCTTTTAGTGCATGTGCGCGTCGGGTGTTCGCGCTCAGTAAAGCGCATGTTAGAACAGCGCATCTGCAGTGAATGACATGTTTAACCGGCAAGGCTTTAAAGCACATGCAAATAATTAACTTTTGTGAACTCACTGAACTGATGTGTCCCGTTCCTCTGCGCTAACATTTGATATGAGTATTTGTCGCATTGTAGCCTACACTAATGCTGTTGAGACGGAGGCGCCAGAACTGCAACTGATAGAATGCACGATATGTATTTCTACAAAAGCAGTCAGCAGCTTGTTTGGAGCAAGGATCATAGCGCAAATTTGAACTATATCGATATGGTCTAATTCCATATCACATTTAAAAATATATAGATATATTTTTTATATCGATATCGGCCAGTCCTACTGGTGGCCTAACGGCAATGTTTTTGTCAACTGACAATGATACCACTGTAGCGCGAGAGCGACTGAGGTACGAAATTGAGCAGGTGAACAAGCTGAACGCAAATACGTCCTTGTTGATACCTGGAAAGGAAGGAAAAATCTGTGCGCACGTCAGCCTCTCATATCTCCTCTCCTTTTCACTCCGGCAAATCGGAAAATCCGGAAAACTCACATTCCTGAGAATAGGCTACATTTGAGTCGTTATAGGCACTGGTAATTATGGAGCATAATAGGAATCACAAAAAATTATCAGGGAGGAAAAATATGAGGGGGCACGTGCCCCCTTACTTTGAATGGGCATGACGCCACTGCAGATAAATAGATAAATAGAGAGAGAGACAAATAGATAGACAGACAGCCAGACAGACAGACCGACAGACAGACAGACAGACAGACAGACAGACAGACAGACAGACAGACAGACAGACAGACAGACAGACAGACAGACAGACAGACAGACAGACAGATAGATAGATAGATAGATAGATAGATAGATAGATAGATAGATAGAAAGACAGAGATAGATATATAGATAGAAAGACAGACAGACAGACAGACAGACTGACAGGTAGATAGACAGACAGACAGAAATAGAGATAGATAGACAGACAGACAGACAGACAGACAGACAGACAGATAGAAAGAGAGACAGACAGACAGACAGACAGACAGACAGACAGACAGACAGACAGACAGACAGACAGACAGACAGACAGACAGACAGATAGATAGATAGATAGATAGAAAGACAGAGATAGATAAATAGAGAGAGAGACAAATAGATAGACAGACAGCCAGACAGACAGACCGACAGACAGACAGACAGACAGACAGACAGACAGACAGACAGACAGACAGACAGACAGACAGACAGACAGATAGATAGATAGATAGATAGATAGATAGATAGATAGATAGATAGATAGATAGATAGATAGATAGACAGACAGACAGACAGACAGACAGACAGACAGATAAATGGAGAGAAAGAGAGACAGACAGACAGACAGATAGATAGACAGACAGACAGATAGATAGATAGATAGATAGATAGTCAGACAGACAGACAGAAATAGAGACAGACAAAGAGACAGACATATAGATAGATAGATAGATAGATAGATAGATAGATAGATAGATAGATAGATAGATAGACAAACAGATAGAAAGACAGATAGATAGATAGACAGACAGACAGATAGAAAGAGAGACAGACAGATAGACAGACAGACAGATAAATAGAGAGAAAGAGAGACAGACAGACCGACCGACAGACAGACAGATAGAGAGATAGGTAGATAGACAGACAGACAGAAATAGAGATAGATAGACAGACAGACAGACAGACAGACAGATAGATAGATAGATAGATAGATAGATAGATAGATAGATAGATAGATAGAGAGATAGGTAGATAGACAGACAGACAGACAGACAGACAGACAGACAGACAGAAAGAGAGATAGATAGACAGACAGACAGATAAATAGATAAATAGAGAGAAAGAGAGACAGACAGACAGACAGACAGAAAGAGAGATAGATAGACAGACAGACAGATAAATAGATAAATAGAGAGAAAGAAAGAGAGACAGACAGACAGATAGACAGACAGACAGACATAAAGAGAGACAGACAGACAGACAGACAGACAGACAGATAGATAGAAAGAGAGATAGAT